>NW_024882828.1:0-187165 GCF_019059575.1 Amphibalanus amphitrite | reverse complement strand
GGCGGTACTAGTTTCGCAAGAGACAGAGACATGGAGCGACTCGGGACTCGTCTCAGTCCGGCCGCCACCCAGCCGCCCGCCGCGCCTGGCCGGGCTGCTGCTTCGCCGGCCGGATGGCGCGGGCGGCCCTCCCGGCTCCCGCCCGTCTGGGATGCGCTCCCCATCCGCAGGGCGTCGGCGGCGCCCAAGAGGCACAAGAATAACGGCGTTGCTGCGGGCGGCTTGTGGGGTGACGGTGCCGCGCTCCTTCCCGGCTCCTCGCCGTCCGTCCCCCCTCCCCGATGCCGTTTTCTTCCAGGGGAGGTGCCCCGGCCGCCGTGTCGGGGCGTAGCGCAGTCCGCGCTTTCAGCACAGCAAAATATCCACCCAGGCTAGATTAAGGTAATGACAAACTAGGATTAAGAGGGGCTACATACTTCAAACTTTATGCAGACTTAACATTAAGATATTATATATGCAACTAAATGACACACATGGTGTTTGTTCTAACCTTCTCAACAGAAAGTGAACATGTCAGGACAGCACCCCTTGGTGACCATTATACTCAAGGGGTGTTGTAGGCACTGATTCCCCAGGGGTGAAGTGATAGGAGCACAAACATGAGTCACTAGTTAGCTCTGTGTCTATCCTCCTGCAGGAAAAATATATATGTGATGCCCAATGTGACTGGTAACTGCATATTATAAAGCTGGAAATATTGTACAAAGTTATGACAACACAAGCAAGCAATGCATGTTACTGCTCTTGTTATTCCTATATGAGACCTCACAAGGCACAAAAATATGCATGGTAAAAAAGGGAGCAACAATACATTTCAAATGTAGCTTGTCATTAAAATGATCATGGATTTCATTACATCAAAAGTGAATGAAATTAAGTGATAATCAAAGACTCTGGAAAACAAGATCAGCATAACCATAGATATGTAGACTACATAATACATATGTCTTGTTTCCAAAGCTAAAGTATGATCCTCAATGTTGTAAAAGTTGGTTGGCTTTTACAATAACTTTGAATAAAAAACAACATATGGTAAACACAATTCAAGGAAATCCCAAGATCCATCCAACCTTTGACATGCCCTGTTTGGAATGCTGTTAAACATGCTATGGTCTTCACAGAATAGGAAAAATCAACTAAAATATTACCTTCTTTTATTACAAATAAAATCTTCCCATGAATTTCACTATTGTGATGTGACTGCAGAGCTCATTCAGTCAATCAGAGACTGTGCAGAGACTTCATCAATCAGAGAATCAATGTGCAGAGACTAACACTTTAAAATCTAGTGACTTTTCACAAACATCTTTTATGCTACAAGCTTATGCTTACTCAACACTTTTTTCATGGCTCGAATATGGTGGTGTTCATTTTAAGTGAAAACTTTCATCCAGCACTAAGCAGATTATTTCTAAGCTCCACTAAGTCCCAATTTCTGCTATATTTCGCTTGGAGTCACTTCATAGTTTGAATTCAAGGTGCCTTGTGGATTTACCCCAGTTATGTAGGTAAATACACAAGGATTACCTCAGTTATGTAGCTGCTCCCTTAATTTAAGTTTCTCGTGAAATTTCATTGAGGCGTTGCAAGATGGGCTGTAGCCAAATTCTCTTTCCTGTTTAGCTGATGCTCATAATACCTCAACATTTTTCATTCCAATTTTTGTAGCTGTTAACAATTGATGAAGACCCATCTACCTAGACAACAATGACGTTACAGAGGAAACCCCTGGCTGTGTTTCACCGGCGCGCTGCCAGCTGCTGCCAGCGCATTCCGTGAGCTAGCGTCAACCTCTGGTAGTGTCGGAGGTATAGGCTTGTTGATGTCTCTATGTAAGCCAAAAATGGCTGGCAGAGTGCCGTGAAACACCACCCTTATTTTTGCACAATAATGGTGTGATAACTGTTCCTGCAAGAACATATAAGGTGAAATGAAGTAAAATCAGGTCAAACATTAAAATATACCCAAAAGAAGCAGTGTATGGAGTACCTATGTTCACATTACCAATAATATGATGCACAACAGGCCATAGAAAAACCGGTGAATGTTGAATTGTAACCCAATTTCAATATCAACATGGCACTTGGCATTGACAGTAAAACACACCGTTTTTGATGTTAAATCAACAGAAAAAACTCCTGAACATAAACAAAATGATCAGAATATATAATAAGGATAATAGTATAAATAAAAATCGACGGATCGGCCTATCATCGCCCTTACACATTCACCACTCCCAATCCCCATTCCACGCACAGATTGTTTACCTCTTGGTTTACCCCGTGTTCGCAGTCTCCCGGACGACGAAGATTCTATACGCCGTCCGACCAATCACGTTCAAGATCAGCGGGGCTTGGCCGCGGTTCTCGAACGCCATTGGCCAGATTACGCAGAATCTTCGTCGTCAGGAAAACTGTGAACACGGGGCTACATTTTTCGCTATGGTAACAAAAGCGCCAGAATTGACTACCAGAATTGGATCCGAAGGTCAAATGGGTCACGTGACTGTGCAGTTCTGATGGACAACACCTGGTTATACCCACCCTCGAGCTAATCAACTTTTCACATTCCGTGGAAAGTTCATGATGTTCAGCTTACCCATATAATATTTGACCTGTGACCTGTTTGTCAAGACTAGCTTTTTATTATAGAATTATTAAGAAGCCTACATTCTCCCTTTTGGAAGGAAACTGCACGTTTCCGCACTTCTAGTTCTAACTATGGAGGGTGCAATTCTACATGCATATGCAAGCAGTCCTTACCTTCATTTTCATTTTACACTGTTCATTGCAGGTGACCTCTGCCGGGTCTAAACGGGGCCATTTGAGAACCAAGACCACGTTTTACATGTGCTGCACATTGTGACCTCGCTCTGTCGCGGGTAGCAATAACTCCAGAATGGCCCCAGGAATATAGTTACTGTCGGCTAAGGAAGCACACTGGTGAATGAGCCAGTCGCGCATTCAACATGGATAAGTCCGGTAACAGCAGTCAGCACATCGTTCTAGCATCGATCTAGTATCCCGTTATCAAAAGTTATCGAGTTAATATACTGAGCTAGCCTAACGATGAAGTTTTATGATCTCACAAGTTGCAAGCCTGCATAAGGTGAGATCAGGGGGCATTTTTATAATTTAGTTTTCAATAGACAAAAGATTTTCAATAAGTTTACGGACAGTATTCGTCTTACATGTATTCGTTTATGACGCCATGTGCTCAACTGCTCGCTTGTCACTTGAATGGCACTAGTCCATGAATCAAGTTTCGCCTCAATTCGTGCTACCTGAACACTGCGGCGGCAGAATATGCGCCATAGCTTCGTATAGCTGCAGTGGCTTTCCCCGTGTCGGGTCGGTGTTTGGGAGCGGCAGTCATAAAATAACCTCCCAGCGGGCATGCCAATACCTGCGTCAAAATGCTACGTGACTAAGGATAGTTTATACGTGAAACGTTGGCTAACGTGGGGTGCTGCACCATTAAATCAATGTCGGAGGGAACAACTAAGGCGAACATTCTGTGTAGCCTGGATACTGGACAGTGGACAGCACCCTGGCTCAGCGAGGAAAATAGGCAAGCTGTACAGTGTACACGCGGTAAATGAAAGTATATCACGAGAGGGTCGACTTTACACTTAAACCGGTGCTAATGCACTGCGTAAACTGATTTAGCGGAGTTCCTAGAATGGCATGTAGGTATACAACTGGACATAACGTTTAATTTATGTGAAGGCATACCTAGTCAGAGTGAAAATCCATTTGTGCACAGTGAAGGCAGTGCAAGAATAATTTCTTGGAGTAGGCCTATGTTTCATTAGCTATGGCTCTATTTCTGAAACTCATGCTTTATTACGGAGCGAGCGAAGCGAGCGTAGTCCTTCCTTAGATTAACGGAAATTTCTGAGTATGAGCGGCCGGCCGACCGGCCGTGCGGACGTTTTTGCGAGGCTTATATCTCAGCAACCACTTGACCGATTTACATGCGGTAATTTTTGTAGGGTAGCTTCATTCCTTCTACCAAGTATTGGACTATTCCCGATGCATGTGGGTGACCCCTTATGCACGTGCCACGTGCAAAACGAAGAGGTGTCAGTTTTGTAATTGTTGCAATCTCTCGGTAACTACTTGGCCGATTGCGCTGAAAGTTGGCATGTAGGTAGGCACCCACTGGGCAATGCATATCCATGTGCCAGAGTTGGGGTGCTGCTGCACGTGCGCACGTGCAGGGGTCGATTCCAGTTCTCGAGAACGGCTAAACCGATTGCGCTCAACTTTGGTACACAGTTAGGGACCGGTTAGAAGGGTGCCGTACAAAAGTCAGTTGGGACCCATTTTGCACGTGCGCACGTGCAGGGTGCTGCTTCCAGATCTCGAGAATGGCTGGGCCGATTGTGCTCAAATTTGGCACATCGCTAGAGACCGCTTAGTAGGGTGCCGTGCACAACTCAGTTGGAGGTACCCTCTCGCAATTTCGCACGTGCAAGGCTCACCCTCTCGCTCGCTCCGTTAGTAGCCCCAAAAGGCGTTGTACTGGTGAATGTATTTTCAGAGTCAGTGGAATGCGGCACCCCATCTGTAATACAGGTGCAAGTCCGCGCAATAGCTCGGGGTTTTACAGCAATTAGCAGAGGGGCACAAAGAGGGTCGCCACTCGCCTCACTGCACCGTGCACATGTGCCACTCCGATGAGCCGCCACTACCACAGTGACCTACATCTCAACAGTCAACATCGCTTCAGGAGCGTTACCATCGGCTACCACAACTATCATGGGAAGCTGGCACCTACGGTCGCCATTCACCAGTCTTGTTGGCCGTATAGACATCATCTTCGCAGGGGATGGGACCTTGTTCCCATGCTGGTTGATCCGGGCTTCATTTTTTATAGCTCTCCATGTGACTTAATGTTCCCCTAGTTCAACTTTAATTTATCATTAGCAAGGCATGATAAAAGTTCCCGAAAGTGATCACGATTTATATAGCCAAGGCCTGATTAAACGTGCTCGAAATTGATTTCTTTTTTGGACTGTCAGCCCTTTTGGTAAAGACGCAACAGAGAAGATGGTTGGGTTGGTATAGTGGTAGGGGAGAGTGGGGAAAGACGCCCAGGGTTTTACTATGTCTTATATTATTCGAAAATAACGATCGGAAAGCAAAAAGTTGGAGTTTCAACGGAAGCCGACATCATTTTTCTCTAAAAATATGACACTTTCGTGCCTGAAATATGATAACTTTTTTTGCTATTAAGCATTTTCCTGAAGAAGTGAAAGGGGGCATCTTACCCCACAGGGTGGGAAAGACGCCCCCTGGCGTTGGGGAAGATGCCCCCTGCACTATAAGTGGCATAAATGGGCACGTGAATCGCCTGAACGAATCAGTAGTCCCTTCGAGACTGCAGTAGACACCAAACGTCATCGTAAGGACCCTCAAAAGTAGTTGTAAGGGGCTTCAGAGGTCATCGTTAAGACCATCATAATCCAGCGCGGCCAAACAAGCCTCCGTGGTGGCGTTCGGAGACCACTGTGGGGCCCTTATAGGTCTTCATGATGCTTGAGGGCCCTCGAGCCCATCGTGGGGACCTCAGATGCCAGCGCGGCCCGTGGAGCCAACGTGGGAGCCCTCAAAGGATGTCGTGAGGGGCCCTGGAGCCAATAATGGGGCCCACAGAGGCCGTCGTGAGGGCTCTCAGAGTCAGATGCCGCCCAAAAAGTCGCTGTGTGTGCCGAGAGACCGGCATGGGAGCACCCGACCGTACTGGGCTCTCAATAGTCCCAGATCGGCTTTTGTCTCTCATCACAAGTATGTAATACTATGATTTGACGGGCTGCTTGAAGGACAGCCTACGGATTTAGGGGGGCGTCTTTCCCCATCAGGACAGGGGGCATCTTACCCCAAGGTACCGAAGCAACATTAAATCAGTACAATTTGTTAGCCATAAAACTACACCCTGAAACAAACTGTTCGGGACACAGTACACGCATGTTAATGTATCACGACTATAGCAAGGGACTCAAAAATTATATACCTTCTTTGATATTTACAATGTTTTGACACCAACATATTTTTTGAAAGTAGCAAATAAAAAACATGCAATCATCAGCCAGCCGTTGCCCAACTGAGCTTCGCAAATTTTTGTGCAGTTAACAAGGCAGGCTTCCCCTTAACGCTAAGAACATTAATTTCCAGGTTCGATTCTTTGTTTCGCCGCTAGAGGGGGTGGGGCGTCTTTCCCACCCTGGGCATCTTACCCCACTCTCCCCTACCTGTGCCCCGGAGAACGGGCACGGGTCGTTTGACGGGAGGGCGGGGGACACTCTAAACTGTGAGGTGGTGAGAGGACATAGGGGGACGATCGGACCGTTATCTTTGTTCAGGTGACGGGGAATGGTGAGGGGATTGTCGGAGCACCGCTCGCAGTCTGTCAGCAGCCGCGGCCCACCCAGGGGCGGCGGACTTCTCTCCGTCGCCACCTCACCTCCTCCAACGCGGCGCAGTCATTTGTCTCTCTTCGGGCGCAGTTTACGTTGTCGGCGCAGTTCCGTGTTTTGGAGGGATCTCGTTGCGTTGTCTCCCCTCGCCACGCGCACCGCCCGCTGCCCCGGTAGGGACGCTGTGTCGCGCCCCAGCTCCCCCGCGCCGCCTGTCGTGACCTCTGACCCTTCGGACGGCCTCAGGCTCACCCCGAGTTGTGCGGGTCAGCGGGATCAAAAGGCTGTCAGACACTGCACTGGTGTGGCGGCGAGGAAAGGAAGGACGAGTGGCGGCGGTGGTATCGGGTCCGGTAAAAACGCGCACCAGAGCCCGTCCCTCTCTCCGTTCCCCTCCGTCCCTCTCTCCGCTCTCCTCCGTCCCTCTCTCCGCTCTCCTCCGTCCCTCTCTCCTGTCCTCCCACCTCCTGCTGCAGTGACACAGACTGCTGTAACTAGTGACTCTTCATGTGTGATTATGTCCTGTAACAGACTGTTGTATTGACTTAAGCCTGTAACAGACCGCTGTAGTCACTAATAGCCTGTAACAGACCGCGGTAGTGACTTAAGCCTGCAACAGACTGCGTTAGTGGCTATATAGCCTGACACTCTGTTGTAGTGTCTACACAGCGTGTAACAGACTACAGTAGTGATTCTATATCCTGTAACAGACTGCGCTAGTGTCCATCGCTTGTAACAGACTGCTGCAGAAGAGACGGTGTCATGTCCAGGCGATATTTATTGCAACTCTGACACCAGGTCCCGGTAGCCCTCCATCATCTATCGGCCCACACAACAGACCGTGACGTCATCGGGGCAGCACCCAGCGGCAACTTCACACCAACCCATATTGAGCAGCGCATTACAACACTGAAGCAATTACGAACACCGAGTGAACAATCAGCCATCGCGCAGACACACGCTATAAAACAGAGTTGGCGACAAATATCGCGCAGGAGTGCCATAACGCAGCAGACAAGGCGCACTCCTGTGTTGCAGTACGCCGTACATTGAAGACGAATTCGTTAAAGGCCACATCATTTTTGACCAACTCGGGGCCTCCGTTATCAGCAATTAGGTACTTCCCAGTGCTCGACCATCGAGCTAGGAATAATATAAACATCATTAGAAGCAACTCGAGTTGCAGAAAAAATGAACGCCAAACCGGCAACGAAGGATTACGCTCCTCGCAAGCGACGATTTAGCATTGATTAAAATAACAAACAGCGAACCTGTTGGCAGTTAGCATTTAGGTAACATTGAGCTCAGAAACAATGTCAGCATATTATTGAGTTGATAATTACACTGATGCTGCACTTCATTGCCTGACGGAAGACAGCCAATGCCGTTTAGTGGCAGCTATAACAGCTCGGTTAACTATTTCACAAAAACCGTTGGCATTAGCTTATAACAAACCATCCCCTTATGACGTCATTTGCCTTCGGAGGGGTGCCCCGCTCCTCTGTCGGCGTCATTTGCATACCCAGAAAGACGCTCTCTCCTCTCCGCTCTTCGCTAGTCACTGGTTCGAGTAGCTCGGAGCCGAGTACGAGTTGATACCGCTGTCGTAGTACGTGCTGATTGGTGTACCGCTGGTGACGTCATAGTTGGGCGTGACCGGGTAGAACATGGCCTTCTTGTCGTACAGGTTGACGGGCGGCAGGCCGGATATACCTGTGGATGACGTCACATGGTGAGGGGCGGAGCCACGACGGGGAGGCGGCGCGTGGCGCCCCCGGGCGGGCGGGAGAGCTGCGGGCGCTCGGCCGACCGACCGCTTCTGGTCGGCGCGGCTGGCCCAGCATCAGGACGGGCATTGATATATAGTAAACTATGCTGTAGTATGTAGGTAAGTGTGTTCACTCATGGTATACAATTATTAGGATTCAGAAGCTCTCTATCGCCAGCGTGCTCCGAGCCATCGCGAAAAAAAAACTATAAGGGGAGGTACTCCCCCTCCCCCTCGGCCTCCCACCAGGGGGCACTCCCCCTTCGGCCGGCGAGGGTTAAAAACTGATAATGGCAGACGCATTTGAAGTTTTGGAGTTTTTGAAGCCTAAATGACATGAAATACGTAACTAAAATGTCATTTTATCAAAATCATTCGGATGGATTTCGTTTACGTTTTCAGGGAGTGTTTCGAATTGATATATGATAAGGTATGGAATGTTTGATGTAGCTGGCTTAACGCGTCTAGATGCTATTTGCAAAATAGGTACAAGAGGGGCATATTAACCCCCTCCTCAGCGGAGCGTGTAACCCATGTGACGCGTGCGACGGAGCCGTTGACATTTCCTAGAAATTATTTCATCCGATTTACGTAGGGTGACATGAAATAGTGACGGACAGCGTGACGAAGTTACGGACGGTGTGACACAGTAGCGAAATATGTGACGGAGTAATGGACGGACGATGGGATCTAATAGCAGACTGCGTGACACAGTAGCGGTCGAACTGTGTGACACGGTAGCGGTCGAACTGTGTGACACGGTAGCGGTCGAACTGTGTGACACGGTAGCAGGCCCAGCTCACGCGGCCATATGGCAGTGACGCCCAGTGTTGTTGAATCACAAGGAACGGTGATTTACGGGGTGAGTCCCCCGCCGAGCCGAGAGGCCACCCAGACATCGACCTCTGCGCCGCAGCGTGCACCCGGTACAAACCCGGTACAACACACTGTACCACACCGTACAACAGCCGGTACAGCACCCGGTACAGCACTGCGACACCCGGTACAACACCCGGTGCAACACCCGGTACAACACCCGGTACAACACACGGTACAACACCCGGTACAACACCCGGTACAGCACACGGTACAGCACCCGGTACAACACACTGTACAGTGCACGATATAATACACGGTAAAACGCACGGTACAACACACTGTACCACACCGTACAGCACCCGGTACAGCACACGGTACAACACCCAGTACAGCACCCGGTACAGCACACGGCACAGCACCAGGTATATACAGCACACTGTACAGTGCACGATATAAACACGGTACAACACCCGGTACAACACCCGGTACAACACATGGTACAAGGCCCGGTACAGCATCATGTACAACACCCGATACAACACAAGGTACAGCACGTGGTACAAAACCCGGTACAACACACGGTAGAACACATGGTACAACACAAGGTACCTACAGCGCGCGGTACAAAACCCGGTACACCGCACAGTACAACACCCGGTACAACACACGGTATAAACAACACCCGGTACACCTCATGGTACACCACACGGTACAACACCCACATATACCACGGGAGGCGGACGCACATTGCATGGTGCACACGGCACACCTCATCAAAAGCTCAACAGCACCTAAAACGCATGTCAAGGGAAATGAGCATGCACAAGGTCTTGTCCCACCCTGTACTCGGTAAGTTGACAGGTGAACGCAAACCAATGGAAAAGCTGAAGTCCATCCATGCAGGCGCAGGGGACATGTAATTGTAGGAATTAGTTAGAACAGAGGCCATCCATGTATAGTGTGAGAAAATCATTAAGGACAAGAAGAACTGATGCTGAGGATGGTTAACTTCAGCTTCATTTAGTTCAACATTGCACCACTTCAAATTTGCTCAGAATTATCCCCGATGCAAAAAAAAAATCAGCTTGTGATTTTCGACCTGCCAATTGCCATTTTAACTTCTCCCATAGGACCTGTTCGGCCTGTATGACCTTAGGACGCCATAGCTCGTGGCCACTGGTTGCAGCGCTATTTCGGTTCATATCGGCACGACATCGATAAACAGCCGGGCCGTGGCTGGGCGGCGTCGGACGGCCGGGAGCGCGTCTCCGGGCGGCGCGCCGGCACGGCCCACCCGGAGAGCGCGAGCGGGCCGCATCCTGGAACAATGCATCAATCTCTCCGCCCGGCCGGCACGGGCCAAACAAACGCGCCCGTCCTCACCGCGCCAGTAAACTGTTGAAAACGGTGGTAAACCGACCAGCCTCGACAGAGTGCGCTCTTGGCGGACGCGCGCCGGGCAAGCGCGATCGGTTCGGGTCTTTTCTCAGATGAGTCAGCCGATCTTGGCTGTCTTTGAGGGAAGGCTAGATTTCAACTCCGAATGGAGCTTCTCTGAGGTGCAGCGTCTGAGCTTTTGAAGGAGGTTGTCCCTCGGGCGCTTCTCGCTCTGGTCTGAGGTTATGCCACAGAGAGTGGATGGGCGCGGCGGAGAGCGGCTGGGAGAGCGACCCTCTCTCCGTGCAGCCCGTGTCCGATGGCGCCGGAGACGCCACAATGACAGGCAGGCCGTTCGCGTCACCGGGACGGCCGTTATCCAAACAGGGACAGTAGCGCTGGCGGCGGGTTACGTTACCCTGCTCCCCACGCGGCGGCCTCGGACAGCAGCCGGCAGCATGGTCCGCAACCACCAGCTCGGCGAGGATCGCACTGCAGGCCAGTCGAGGGCGCGGCCCATACACTGCAACACAGGCGTGGGAAACGGCCCATCCACCTTCGCATCTCAGGGCACAGCGCGGTCTCAGCAGCTCAGCATCGTAGCTGCATCGGTAAATGCTGCTTTAACCCATAGACCAGCCGTGCATGGTTTATCCCAGACGACGCCTTTATTGAGACTTGGCAATTGGTTGTCGACATCCTTTCGCGATGCCACTCTCAGAATACGTAGCCTAAATACATATGAGCTGTTCATCGAAACATCAATATGCATAGGTATCTCTTTTTTTTGGCAGCTTATATTCTCCGGTAAAAGACGAATGAAAAATCGGACTAACTGTAAAAACTTAACTATTGAGTTCTGGGTTGGCGATGGCTTTGTGTCGCAAATTATGTGTCGATCTCTGTGCCACAGTGTGCTATATGCATGTGCTGAAACCTCTGTTTGTCTACGGATACTGACCCGTGCTGACCTCTGTTTGTCTACGGATACTGACCTGTGCTAAACTCTGAGTCGCAGTGCAGCGAGGGCAGCGGGTGCGGCGGGTGGCCGTGGGAGGTGATATGCGGGGACGCTGTGGACATGGGTGTTAGCGTGTACCCCGAGGACGGAGCGGCCGAGGTCGACAGAGAGCCGCCGGCGCCGCTCGACGGGTCGGCAGAGGGCGGAGAGAGAGAGCCCGGAGAGCCTGCAGACACACACAGACAGAGCGACAGAGTTAGTGACGGACAGAGCAGCATTAGCCGAGAGAGACGACAGGGAAGACGCGGAGAGGGCCGCAAAACACAACACATCGGCATTCAGAGAGTATGCAGAGAACGACGCATACATAGATAATACAGTCAAGATTAACGTTATCGTTGAAAAGATGTAAGAACTGAGCAAAAGCAAAGTTATCTGAAGAAAAAGGGTTTACACAAAGTCATTCATATAGAAAATTATCAGCTGGAAACAATTAAAATGACAACATCTTGCATGCCAGCCAATATGACATGCTTTCAAAGACTATTACGACTGTCTTTATAGGTTCTTCAACACTGCAAGATGATATACCGATTTCCCTTCACGAAAAAATAACCCTATCAGTGGCAGGATATTGTGTCCCCTCTCCCTCCTCTCATGTTTTTATTGGATATCTCAAAAAAGGGCTGCGCTAGGAGATTGCACTTTTTCAGAATTTTCCTCAAAATCGATTTCTTACATGCTGTGGAAAATATTTCGGTGGCTTATATCGTGCGGTATTTTGAAAAGTGGTGGCACTAGTGCAAACACGCAGGCTGAATGGCACTCAGTGGCACACCGCACAGGTTGAATACCAGTCTTATCTTTGGCAGAGGATGAATATGGAGACACTTTTAGTTGCACCTTTTCACGTGACAACATGTTATAGTGTGAAAAGAGAAGTGTGCTCAATTGGTATGGGAAATAGATTGCCTTGAAAATGCAGCAGTTGTGATGAATAATGACAATTGATATCATTGATTCACCATAAGTAAGTGTATGGTGAAATGGCATAGGTGGCACCAGAAGCAGAAAAATGGGGAAATACTATACAGAAACAAGTAATAATCTTTACAAGAATCTTCCTGGCGACAAAAAAAGCAGCAGCCGCGACCAACAATAAAGTGTTTGTCGTTTGACAATCGTAGACGCGTTCAGGGAAGTTATGATAGGCAAATTGATGTAAGACATGGCCAATAATATCGAATGCCTTCATAGAATCACCGTGCATTTCTTTTTCTTTTGTATTTCAATGTAAGAGCTGCAGGGGCTTAGCCAAGGGGGGGCATAGGGGCCATGCCCCCCCCCCCCTGGAGCCCAAAAGGGCACCCATCGCGGTGTCATAAGTACGGCGAGGTGCACAATAAAAGTAGCGTAAGGGCCCCTCGGGGCACTCCACTGGGTTCGTGGGGGCCTTGCGGGCCTGAGACCTTGCCGCTAGGGCCCTCTGGGCTCTCTTTCATTGGTTATAAAAGGGCCCTTCGGGCCTGAGGCTTTGCTACTGGGCCCCTCGGGGCCCTCTCCATTGGGTTCGCAGGGACCCTTCGTAATTTTAAGGTAGTTAAGCAAATAGCTACGTCATGAAATTAAGAAAATGTTTGGCCCCTTCGCCCACATGGGCCCCTTTCGGTTTGATTGCCCCCCTCCCCCCTGAAGAAAATCCTGGCTACGCCCCTGCCCTTAGACGGCTTACATGACCCTCAGACGGCTTACGAGGCTCTCATGGGCTGTAGGGACCTTTGGCGGTCTGAAGGACCCTCATCTGACCTACAGGGCCCCAAGACCGCCTTCAGAACCGGCTGAGCGACTCTATGAAGCTATTCGTGGGCCTATCTAGCAGGGAGGGACCCATGGACTGCTTGCCCCTCAGTTCTAACATTTTTCTTCTTTTTTTTTAAAATTTATTTGGGCCCCCTCCAAAAATAGTGGATGAAATCCGATGACTTTTTGGATTTTGAGGGGGTTTACCTTGGACCCCTGTAAGCTTGGCCCCCTCCTGGAGGAAATCCTGGCTACGCCCCTGAAGAGCTGTCGCACAAATCAGCGCATCAGCAAATATCACTCATAGCACGCCAAAACAGAAAGAGGTTTCTTCAAAACGTTATCTGATTTATGACTTTCTGCTTCTTTGCCGGATAGCATTTGCAGTACAACTTGCCTCTCAATTTCAAGAGAAATAGACATATGTAACTATAGGCTATGATTCGCTTACAGCTGACATCTCTTACAGCTGAAACTCATTTAATCTTTATCTGAAAAGCATTGTTGACTACTCTACGGTGCATGAAATGATTCCTATTACTTCATCAAACAAACGGAATGCATTACTTTCAAAGCATCGTATTTTAGATACCTACCTTGGTTTACTGTGTAACAGAAGTTCTGTTTTGCGTGCGAATCAATTACATGCTCTGTTCACGGTAATATGTTGTTGGGAGCCTACAAAATTGTCCCAACTAAGCGGAAAGTACCAAGTGCCACCCAGCCTGCATGTTCACATTGCCGTGAGATCTCAAAGGACTCTCAAAAGTGGAATATAGGACCGCCCGCTGCTCCGGAATTGTCTCATTTTTCACAGTGCATATACCCAATATATATATATATGGTATACCCAATATGTCTGAGGAAAAAAATCCGAAAACTACATTCGTCCAGCGCAACATTCTTGCTGTCAAGTCTGATCATGTTTGAAGCATTATTGGTACATAAAACATTCCTGGCTAATCATAGCTGAACACCATTCCCTGACCTAAGGACCACGTCTAAACGAATTAAACTCCTATAGGCGCATCTAGTTAGGTACTGCGTTGTTTGCTAAGGAGTGAGGCGACAGAAGAAAATGAAAAGGGGCATAACAACTCCAAAGCTATCCTCCATTAGTTGTGTCAAACGTGATGGGGTGACTGATTTTCTATCTAATCAGGCTTTTAGCGATGAACGAATGAGTCGAATGAGATGTAGACACGAACAGCATCACCAAAGTATCATCGCCAATTGCCCTCAGTATGCAGATCCTGGCATTCCTATACTAAATGCTAATAACAGCTCATTCAAAAACAGCATCCTTACGTGATAAAGGATGCTGAGAGAATGCTGCTAACACGTATGTCTGTGTAATTGCGTATGTTTATATCAGGTAGCGCTTTTATTTCTAATAAAAATGCTAATTTTTAAGAGAGATGCAAACATAATTCCGTTTCGTAAGCTTCTATCTTCTCGCTGGGCGTAACCTTTTAAATTGAATTAATTTTTGAAAAGGGTAAGTAAAAAATGAACGGCATTTCCAGATGATGCTCCTGGCTCCATGCATGAGCATTGAACACTACAGTGACAAGGTATTCAAAAGCATACGAATCGCTTAAATGATACTAAGACTATCAACTGCAAATGATAAACAAACAATGAAGGACGCTTTTTAGGACAAATGTTTACGGTGCGCGGTATGCAAAGCCAAACACAGCCATAGTTGAAGCTTCAGAAGCATGTTGTGCGGTTGGTGGCAAATGGACGTTACATTAATCTGTTTGATTTTGTGTATAGTAAAACAGCATGTGCACCGTGTAAATATAGGCACTTATTAATTTTTCAGCCATTGTAATATAACAATTTTCCAGAACGCGCTTTATTACACAACTAACATTTCAACTGCTGTAAACCAATTTACTAAAAAGAACCGTGAATGATGTTTTGCCAAAATGATCATATCCGAACTCTATCCAATATAGGGCATTCATTCGTCATGCTGATTTAACTGATGCTCCGGTATTGACAAAATAAATCCGTTTCGTATGCTTGCATCTTCTCGTTTGGATAAATTAAATGCATTGATTATGGTAAAACAGCATGTGCATTGTGCATCGTCCAAAATCTAAGTACAAAAAAAACTCGTACTTCTTGAAATATTATCAGCATCTTTTCTCATGTAAAAATTATAACTGATTGGGTGAGCGACAACTGAATATGACGTGCTTTAGATGAACCGTAACATACATTGGGTCGGCTCCTAATCTACAAATGAGTAAGCATCCTTTGAGCTGCTGTTTTGTCTACCTTTTAAGCATGGCAGCAACTTCTGTTGATCTACAGATAGACCAGCTTGACCTCGTGATTTGGCAAGGATCGGATCATATAATCGTGCACGGATTGAGCCACAACCGAGGTCCGATGACTCATGATCAGCCCAATGACACCCAGCTCCCCACACTCGGTCCGTGATGACCTGTGACCCACCTTGTTCAGCCGGCGTCGGGCTGTGCGGCGGCCGCAGACAGCCGGTCAGCGGTGATCCGGTGACCCCACTGAGGCCCGACCAGGCCGCCTCCTTGTCGCTGTAGCCCGCTCCGTAGCCGGCGGACGGCTGTAGGCCGTAGTCGTACCCGGCGGGCCCGGCGGCGGCCCCGGCCGGGCCGGCCATGTAGGAGCCAGCCAGGCCGATCAGCGGACTGTAGCTGCCGGCGGCCTGCGACTGGCCATAGGTGCACGCCGTGGGGCTGAGCTGGCTGTAGTCGCCGCTGTAGCTGCCGCTGTAGGTGGGCGGCTGCGCCGACGGCAGGCCCTGCGCCGCGTCGTAGCCGGTGCTGGAGATGGCGCCGCCGGCCGGGAAGTAACCGAACGGCTTCAGCGGCGAGTGCCGGCACTTGCGTCGGAAGCCGCGCGGCCGGCGCCGCGAGCTGCCCTCCTCGAACATGTACTCGGCGGACGGGTCGAGCGTCCAGTAGTGGCCCTTTCCCGGCCGGCCCAGGCCCTTGGGCAGCTTGATGAAGCACTCGTTCAGGCTGAGGTTATGTCTCACCGAGTTCTTCCAGCCCTGGTAGCTGCCCTTGAAGAAGTCGAAGCGCTCTTGCAGGAAGCGGTAGATCTCGCTCAGAGTCAGGCGTTTGGTGGGCGAGTTCTGAATGGCCATGTGGATGAGCGCGATGTAAGAGAAGGGTGGCTTCTCCTGGCGACGCACTCCCGGTGCTCCGCGCTTGGTCGGCTTCTCGGTCCCGGACTTCTCCTGCTCGGTGCCTGATCCTGAGCCGGCTGCTCCTGAGGCGGCTCCTGCTGCGGATCCTCCTGAGCTGGCTCCGGTGGCTCCTGCGGCCGCCATCCCTTCCTGTGTCGCCTCCCCCTCCGGTGGTTTATCGGACTCTTCTGAGCACGGCATCCCGTTAGTGTCGTACGTGGTCAGACTCTCCATCTTTATGGTGGCCTGTTTTAGCGAGCTCGGCGAGTAGGGGAAGCCTTCCTTCTCCCCCTCCACTGGAGATTGTTCGTATAGCTTTCCCATGGCATCAAACTTGCCTGGCTCGTCGTACGGTTTGTGAATCGGCAGATTGCCGTCTGTGTCGTAAGCTTTGTGCACGGGAAGCCGATCGGTGTCGTACGGCTTGTGCATCACGTCTCCGTCGTAGCTGTCGTGCACAGGAAGGCCATCTGTGTCGTACGGTTTGCTCATACTGTCGCCGTTGTACGCCTTATGCATTCCGTCCGCGTCGTAGCCCTTGTGCATTCCATCGGTGTCGTATGGTTTACCCATCGGCATTCCATCCGCCTCATAACTCTTGTGCATTCCATCCGGGTCGTACTTGTGCACGGTGAGAGCGCCGTCGGTGTCATATTGTTTCGGGACGGAGTCGGCCGGCTCGGTGTCGAACTTGGCGGCCTGCAGGGGCGGCGGCGAGGGTACGGCGCCAGCCGGCGAGCTCTGTCGCAGGTACCGGCTATCAGAGCGGTACGCCGCCTCGTACCGCAGCTGGGTACCGGTACCGTCGTCCCGCAGCGCGCCGCGGTCGTCGCCAGAGTGCGGCGGCGCGGCGAACTCGGCGCGGGGATGCAGAAAGCCGCCGTCGGCGCCGGTAGGCCACGCCTGCACCGGCCGAGGGAACTCACCGTCTCGCATCTCGTAGCTGTCGCCGTAGCCGTCAGGCGGAGCGAGGTCGTAGCCCGCCTGCTTCACGGCCTCGTAGCTCGCTGGAGCGGGAGACTGGCCGCCGTAGTCGGTCTCTGGCGGCGCTGGATGGCCGTACCCGGCTGGAGCGGGAGACTGGGTGCTGTAACCAGCCGGAGCCGGTGACTGGGTGCCGTAACCAGCAGGGGCGGGTGACTGAGTACCGTACCCGGTCGGCGCCGGGGACTGGGTGCCGTAGTCGGCCGGCTCCGGCACGCTCTGGTGGCCGTAGATGTGCGGGTACTGCGGGTAGCTGAGCTGGCCCGCCTCGTCTCCCAGTCGGTGCTCGATGATGGTCGGTATCTGTATGGCCGGCGGCCGCAGCTCGCGGCTGTAGTCCATGTAGACCGGCTTGGTCGGCTCGGCGGCCGCCATCGGCCCGGCGGCATCGTGCGTCTCCGACTTGCCACTGTCCATCGTGCTCTGTTTTGTTTACCGAAATTTAATAATATTTATCCTGGACGGGATCGGTTTATAAGCAGTCACGGCCGTAAAAAAGAATAATCCAAATAGTTTACGGCAATCGCCAGTGCAGGGACGACCCAGCGACACCGGAGCCGATCAACAGAGGAGTCACTTGAGAGGAGGGAGACCACTATAGCCGGGACCGCGCGCACCACCGCCACCGCCACCCGACTTTCGGGAAACGCCGGCGTCCTCCCTGCTCACGGGCGCGATAATGCTCGGAGCCTGTGACATGTCATAGATGGCCCGACTGTCCGCCAGGCCACGCCCCCGGCGCTGGCGCATGCGCACAGGCCGCCGCGGGTTGCGGTGGAGCCGAGTCGGCGGCGGCGCGGCGGCCGACGGCGGCCGACGGACCCGTACAAAGATCACATTGTGCCCAGAAAAAGCGATCGGTGCCCAGCTCGCAGGGAGGAATGGCCGCCGCGACGGCCAACAAAGGCGCCGATCGGCCCGAAACGCGCCCGTTTACGCGGCCGTTTAGTTAATGGGCCCCCGATGGCTCCTGTAACGACTGTTTGGGGGACCGCGCATCCACAAAAAGACTTGTGTATTTTCTCGGATGCAACACTTCTAAACAGATTTCACCTGAGCATACCGACGGGGTCAAATGTTGACCAAACTAGCGGGGTTATGTCGTCCGGTTACATGGAGCGCTGTCGGCTGGCTCGAAATAAATACAGAAAGCGATGGGGGACACAGTTTCACGAACAAAACTCGCAGCATCATTGATTTCATGATGCCACTTGGCACTTACCACAATTCTTTCAATCTTTTCGATACAGTTTTGGCTTGAATAACTTACAGAGCAGAATGGTGTTGTGTGTAAATTCACATTTAGCTGTGTCGTGCACTGTTTTTAGGCATCTTAGTGCCCACAAATGTTTCTTTGATTATTTTTTAAAGGACCCTTTCCTTTTTCGCATGGCGTGACTATCACCCTTCCTTTTTTAAGACAGGATGTAGCTTTAGCGTGTATCCTTTTGCACAGCAGCAATACTAACGCTAATTCGTACCTATACCACTTTTTCAAGGGTGATATGAAAGTGAATGACACGAAACGTTGGCTGGTTTTGATGTTTTTATCTTACATCATACACGAATTGATTTGTCCAATTCAAATATCAAAGCTAACGCTCTTGACATAAATCAATTATGAAGGATGCCAGTTCCAGTCAAGTGACATCGCTTGAAAATTAATACTATCATTTTCCTGTTTTTTATTCATTACATAGGTATCACATGCCTGCATATCGGAATACCTTACCATAAATGTCTTCCTTATTTCGCTTTAGCCTCATTTCAAACCGTGTATTAGTGAATACCGAGATCAGATTCACGAGCCTGGAATTCATTCAGTCATGATCGGTATTCTTTCATCGCTCATCCGTTCAACTAATAAAAGAGAATTAGGTGGAAATGTGTTGGTGCCCTTCGCCGAAATTCTATTGTCTATTTATTAGCTCTTTCTAAGGCTTTATTCCCAAGTGTTTAGGTCATAGCCACTCAACAATTATTGAAGTAAAATCACATCAAGACTCTTTACATCCCGAACTGATCAGTTATTCCCATGATGTAATTTATCGTGACCCTCGGTGCAGCCGGGTGACCTGAGATGCGCGGTCGATCAGTCACACCTGCCCCGGCCAGGTACCAGTCAGCTCTGATTATTTCCACACCTGTAACTTTCACACTGAATTTCTGAACCGGTCGCTCCGTGCCGCCCGGCCTCTAACACAAATACACAGTTTGTGTGCGGCGCCGTCCGAGCGAGCGGCTGTTTACGGCGGATCGCCGCCGCCGTGGGGCGCAGAGCACGTGCCACCATCGCGGCCTGGTGCCGCCGGCCCCCCTCCGGACCCCGTCCCCCGGGACCCCGGGACCCTGCCGATCGCCACGGCCCCGCGGAACCCTGGTGATCGACAGGGATCTGGAAGTCGCACCACAGCCCGGGGCTTCCCGATCCTGCGCACTGGCTGCTGGCTTTTCACAAATATTTTCATTTTGAAATTCTGCTGGAAAATATCATATCAACAATACCAGAGACGACGCAAAAGAATGATAAAACAAAGAGCCGAACACTGAACAGTTACGGGTCACGACAACGTTACCGAGGCCGTGCCAACATCTGCAAGTCCAGTGAAATACGATAAAAATAGGTAATGTTTAATGTCGTAGGATAAATAATGCATATGCTGTAGAAGCAGCACCAACGAGGTGAAAGCTTTAAATCCAGTTCATGTAAGAATACTACCCAATCACTTTTTTCGATGGACACAGCGTGATTCTTGTCCACGTGATAATCCTGCCGTGAAATTCTAGCCATTAGTGAGGGAGAGGGGTGTGCATTTCTGGCGTTCCCCGGGGTCCTCCACGTGCCAGGCAGCGTGCCTCGGGAGGGGGCAGCCGCTGCGCCAGCGGGAGACTGACAGCCCGATCCCGGGCGGCGGAAGGGAGCGACCCGGCGAGGGTCCTGACACGGCCGGCTGGCACTCTCGACAGAACACCACCCGGAAGTAGGCACGAGGAAGTCCAGCGACAAGGTTGGAACGACGAGGTCTTATTTCATTCCGAGGAAATGCATGGCTAGGTTTGCCTTAAAGTCAGTGAACTAGCCCTTACAAGTCACGGAGCCTGAAGGACCACCTCTAACCCTGCGTTGAGAGCGCCCCGGCCGGCAGCCGGCCGTTTCACGTGGCGGTGGATACAGCGTCACTGGCGGGTAGGCTGCACCGCAGCGCACCTGGTGTGCGGCGGGACAGCCTACCTTACAGGTAGCCGACTGCGTCCGAGCGGGGCAGGCAACTTTTAGGGAAACGTGAGCGAGCGCGCTTTACGGAATAACACAAGCGTAATGCTAGATACCGTGATTACTTACGAGAGATAAATTCTTATATTTCTTTCCGAATGACTATAACCTAGCGGGGTATGGCCACTCGGCTCCCGTGACTGCGGCGGCACCGGTGCCTAATTTGTGCTGAACCTCGTCTCAGCTCAGGCCCCGACAACCCGTCCATTAAGCTGCAGAGCAGAGCAAAAATACGGCCTGTATAAACAGCCCCGCTCGGCCATATGGTCGACTGGACGGCGGCGCCCGCTCGGGGCCGCTCGGGGCCGCTTTCGGCCGCTAGGACCTGCTCGGGTGATAGCCGGGGATCGGGCTCGGCAGCCGATCTGCTCAGATTTAGGCGCCAGGGGACAGGGTATAGGGTTGGCTGGGTTCAACAAGCCTCTGGCTATAAGGTGGTGGGCACCTGCGGGAATGGAAATTCTGAGCTATACGTTAAATCCAAGTAGAAATTTTCTCTGTGTTGCATATCGCATTGGATCTTTTAGGGCACATATTGTCATATTCTACATGAAAACTATTCTGCGCTGGAATTAACGTTACGTAGTGGAAACATTCATGCAAGGTGAAAAGTGTTGTCATAAAATATAAATTACAAAAATGTAACTTTCAGTGTAAGATATCACGCTTTTGCATGTCACACATTACATGTCTCAATTTCAAGCAAGGCAAACAACTAAGACCTAACCTTATCACGCTGCTGTTTATCATCCGTGCTGCGTGGTGTCGCCATTTCACGGCGCATTGACTGGTTCGGCGGGACATCCTAGCTCACCGGTAGCCGACTGTGTCCGAGCTACGGGGAAGCATAACTCCACGAAAAGTTTCTCGAAATTCCAAAAAAATCCTGGATATCAAACAATATCAAAATCTTTTTTTTTATTTCTAAGATATTTAGATTCCTGATGCACTGCTGTCCCTAGTGAAAAAGTCCTTAAGGATTTCGCCAGAATCCCCACAATCCTTAAGGATCCATAAGGACCCATAAGGATCAGATATGAAATCCTTAAGGACTCTACGGACCCTCTTGAATCCTTAAGGACGCATTCGCCGATCCGTAAGGATTTTAGGGCGATGTTTGGTATCCTTAAGGATCGCTCAGTATTCCGTAAGGAAATTGCTACTTGCTAGTGTCGCTTAATCCTTCAGGATAGCCGATGCAGCCAGTACGTCAATCATTATGGAGTGATTGAATCATCCCTTCTATTATTCCGAGCTCCGTATCCGATAATTTCTTAGCCATATGACATATACGGCATGTAAAAACTTTGTGACGGACCAAAGCAGCGTTCGCTATCATCATAGACGCGGGAACCGGGAGGCGAGGGGGGCAGTGGGAGCAGCTTGCCCCCACTTTTGCGCTGAACTTTGAAATTAAATATTTTCGATTTATGACATTTCTCGATATTGCGAGTGCCAAAACCGGTGATTGTGAGCCAGGGATAACAATTTGGCTATCTTAACTCAGAATTAATATTCAGCTGGGATGGTCACCTAAATGTTCACGCTGGGTTCACCCAGACTCAAAATCGGATAGACGAATAGTTCTGATAAAAAGTACCAATTGGTATCTCAACCAAGTGCCACAGTATGCATGTATCGTATGGCCTTAGTGCCACCGGTGCCACAGTGTTTGCGCTGTGCTCTTTCAGAGACCGTACCGACTGGAATTTAGCGACCGCTGACCGTTTTAAAGACTGTACGGGCGGCAGCGGGCGGTCTGATCCTCGCCTCCGGCAAGAGGGGAGACCGCGCGTCCCCCTGTCGCATTGTGCCGCTGCCGCTCGCGGGATGCGGACGAGTCTGTTGAGTGTGTTGTGCCGTCTGCCGTCTCCTCTTCGGGCCATGTAAGTCTCTGCCATGCTGTGTATCAATGAGATAATTGATCCTAGTTATTGCATTGATAGATACAAAAACCAGCGCTGAAACGTTCACTTCAATTAATGGCGATCGTCGTCGTCATTCATTTGGCTGCGGCAAATGAAAGTACTACCGGTAGCGTCTTTTAGCGTCATGCCTTGGAACGAGGCCCAGGTAAATATGTATAATAGAATGGATTCAGGGTAGTAGGACGTAGGTGCATATGTGATGCATTGCTAAATGAACATACACAGGCATCTAAGCTGGAAATGACTGAACTGAATTTACTCAAAGGCTCACCAATATTCTTTGGCTGGGACTGCAGTCTAAGCCTAAGAGGAGAATTCGTGAGCCTTTGAGTAGGTATTGTTGATCAGTATATTACTGTTATTACATAGGAATATCCGCCTTGTTACAGGAACGCAGGATGCAAGACTGGACAGGCGACGGGCGACTCAACCGCTCAAGATGTGTAGAATGTGGATGGCGGAGGAGCGGCGGCTGAGGACGTGTGACGTGATAATATCTGAAGCGTGGCTGACTCGAAAAAGTGTAGACTTATCTTCATGTAAATATGTTTTTCGGAAGTCCTCGGCTTATATTTCTCGGAGCCTCAGCTGCAACGTGCGAATGCCTAGAGCTCCATATATGTATACCCGGTCGCCTGTGGTTGGCGGCTGCTCCATTCCTGGCAATGAAAAATGGCTAAATGTGCTTGTTTTAAGTAAAAAATATAGCACCAGAGACCGTACAAATGTGTTTGCTAGGGTTTGATCCTTACGGATTTATATATCGTTCATTAAGGAAGAGCCTCAAAATCCTTGAGGATTGTCGCCAAGATCCTTAAAGATTTTGCTACAAATCTTTAAGGAAAAGCCACAAAGTCCTTAAAGATTATTACCAATGTCCTTAAAGACATTGCTAGAGATCCTTAAGGATTTAGCTAAAAACCCTTACGGATTTTCCGCAGAATCCTTAAGGAATTTCTAACAAAATCCTTAAGGATTGTGTATCAATTTCGTACAAGGATTTTGTTAAGGATCGTCCTTAAGAAATACATAGGACTGTCCTTAAGGATTTTTTCACTAGGGGTGCACTGAGCAGGTTAAAGCAAGCGTTCACCACCCTCTCCCTATAAAAAATGGCAAATTTTCGCTGAATTAGTACGCGCGGGGTTGGGGGGAGGGGTTGGGGTTAGGGGAGGGATTTCCCCGAATGCCCCTTGGATCCGCCAGCGAATCAGTCGGGACTTCTTATATTTTTCTTTCATCAACCAAATCGTGCGTAGTCAATGCCAGACCCTTCATGTTTTCAGTTTCATTGTCTCCAGTTCTATCTAGAAATCTATGTTTGTCGGAGGCCTGCGGGGCGCAGGATGGATATCTGACTATCAGCTGTTTGCTGCAGAGTGCAGTCAGCTGGCCAGTCAGCTGACAGCGACAGAACGCAGCCGGTCAGAGGATGGCGCCTCAGGGCTGGACCCGAGACGGTCGGACGACGTAATTTAGAGCCGCAAATCTTAGACGGCTCCCATAAAATGGCCGCCACCGTCTCAAAGTCCAGCACTCTGCTGACGCAGGATTCAGCAAGCGCTTAGTCAAGCATGTCTTTCGTTCATTTGGTAAGTAGACTGCCCTGAAAGCTATGAGACCGTTCAAAATATGTGCGCTTGCCTTATATTGAGGACAGTGAACTCAAGAAACGTAGGAATACAATGTAATTAGAACGGATATGATCTGTGTGAATGATAGAAAATAAGCACTAGGCTATAGACATCTGTACACCGAAGTCAGAGGTAAACAGAAGTCTATGCACTAGCATGAAAGATATCGTTGTCAACTCGCAAACTGTCGCAAACATAAATCGTCAGCACACAGGTATAGGTATTTAGTATTTCTGTTGAACAATGTCATTCATTTGTTGCACAGCACAAGGCTTATTGTAATAGGAAACGAAATGAATTCAACAAATAGACATATTTGCTCATTGCTGTTAATGTAAGTAATCACATTGACTGTGCTGGTGGCCCATTTTTAAATATTTCATCTTATAAGCTAGCTTATAGATAAAACATCTAAAGGTGAAACAGCAGCACGACGGTGTGAGCACTGAGCAGTTACGAAACCGGAGCTGATGAAACCGAGCGTCGCGAATTGCTCGGCGGTCTGTTTTCATTTTCAACAAACCGATCTCACCGGTTCCCAGCGGCGGCGTGCGAGAACTCCCCGCCGTGTTGGGAGTCGGCTCCGGGGGGGGGGAGGGGGGCACCCCGTTCACTCACCGTGACACCTCTCCAGGTGCAGCGGGCAGAACCCCGCCGAGATCGGACAGACCGCTTTTACCGGTCCGAGTGGCGTGTCGGTCGACTTCCAGGCGGATGGGGTTGACGGACATTGCGAGTCATCCCGCCAGCATCACTGTCACTGTCACTGTCACTGTCACTGTCACTGTCACTGTCACTGTCACGTCACTGTCACTGTCACCGTCGCTGTTAGTGACAGTCATGCTGCCACGATTGCTGCGATCGTAATTAGCATCGGGCCATCGCAAGCAGCTGCTGTTGTGTTGGGTCTGCGGTAAGATGGCGTTGGCCTTCTTTCCATGATGCGAATGATATCTGAAAAAGAGAAGCGCACGTTAGGTATGCGATATAGGAACTCTTACGGCTTTAACCCGCGCCCCGTAGGGCTACCGGCGGACCCTACCACCCGTAGGGGGGGGGGGGGTGGGGCGTTTCGGCCCCCCCCCTAAGATCTCGGAAAGTTACCGGCCGATTTTCAAAATTCAAACGGCGTTCGATAGCCCCACCCGGGAACTACCTTGTGACCAAATTTCATTGACCTAGGTCAAACCGATGACGTCACAGGTCAGGTCAAAGGTCATATTTTCACCGTTCACAGGCATTTCAAGAAATGTGTTGTGAAATCAAGTTAATTGGTAATTTATTGAAAACCATCGATCGTACATTGTTCGTCAAACACATAATTTGCTATCTGAGGTCACTGATACCAGGTCAGGTCACAGCGAGGTCAGGTCACCGGGGGTCACAATATGAAAGTGTCGTGTGATACATGTTTTATGGTCCATTTTACATGACAAATGCGATTATGTGGGTTAGGCAGCCTTTGGGGCCAGCCTAGGTCACGTTTTGGTGAAGGTCAGGTTAACGTCAGGTCAAATTAGTTCAAATTTTAAAGTTGATATTTTTGCATAAAATGGGTATCGATTAGATGCAGCTCGTCACGGGGAGTCTAATGGTGGTCTTTGTTTTGCTTTACGAGGTCTTGAATTGCCATAAATTGAGTTTGAAAATTTGACGTCATCATTTTTGAAGTTTTTTCACTATAACTTGGCCAAAAAACGAGGTATCGATCTGAAATTTGATATGTAGATAGAAGACGGTAGGTACTATCACATTTATTCCGGTTTTTTCGAAACTCAAAAAACTTTTTGGATTTTTTGGCTAATATATCCAAAAAAATGCTTTTTTGATTTTTGGGGCCAAAACTCAAAAATTTCAAAAATCCGAGATAACAGTTTTGTAGCTCTGTCAATTATACACCTTTTATGAAAAGATCATTTTTCTGTATCTTCAAAGCTGTAGGCCTGACAGGTCTTCTCGCGAAGGTCTTTTTTCGGTCGAAAATGACAAAACATGACGTCATTCTGACGTCATTTGTGGCCAACCTATCATAGCCTTTGGAAAAAATTTTTGTCACAATGTGTAAAATCGATGCCCGGAGGGGTCCTGAAAGTTTGGTGGCGATATCTTCAGCCGTTTAGGAGATATTGACCGAAAAGGACAGGGGGGGGGCCGTTTCGGCCTCCCCTACGGGGCGCGGGTTTTAACTGAAACGAACTCTTAGCAATTAACAGACTAGTTAATGTTTGAATGAATTAATGGCCGGCGAGAACTGAGCATGAACGGCGAAAGCGGTACAAGCTCCAGACAACTAACACAAGTAAGCTTTGCAAACAAATTACCTTCTATGCGAGCATGTTTGTTAAAGCTCAGATATAAAGACGTTGAAATTAAATTGACAGATGTAAGTCATTAGGTGGCAACTGGTAAGCATTTGTTAATGACATTTCTAAATGGCGTTAAAAACTGGGTTTGGTCGTAGACGGGGAAGGATACTTCCATCAGGTGAGGATATGAGGACTACCACATTCTGTTGCCTCAGAAACATTTCTGAATAAGCATTCTACTGCAAATAAGATTATAATTCTTTCTTCTTGTTTTAAGCCTAATCCTTTTGGATGGCGAAAATAGAAATAACAATTTCAAATACAATATCGATAGCGCTTTGCCTGCCATCTTTCATTCCTCTGTCACTTTTCCTATAGTGTGTAATGTGTAGTGTGTACCCACATTCAGTCATTTGGCACTTACAATTTATGTGTAGACACTATACTTACAGGAGCCCTGAATAAAATGATATAAATATCATTTTGCACGCAATTTGGTCATTGGAACACTACTGGCCTGGCTGAGGCATAACACATAATTTTTCTGTTATAAAATACCATGCCTGTGCTTCAGTGATCCTCAGGTAAGGTTCCTCCGCTGTACCTCATGTCATTCATTGACCAGCTCTCAGATACGTTTGAACCATGGACCCAAGCCTGACCTGTCTGGCTTCGCAGTGGAAGTAAGTCCGTCCCAGTTCCCAGACAGACTCATTCCAATACTCAGGCAGGCCAGTTCCAGGACCCAAAGCTGCCGGTACACTCAGAAAACACTTTGAGAACATTTTTGAATAAGGGCTCATATGAGTGCCAAAACAGGGCTCAAATCTGTATGATTTTAAAATCGGGATCAGTTAGGCGCCCTTTTCGGGCTCAAAGTACATTAGCCCCGAAAGCGGCATCAGTTCGTCTTCCTTTTCGGGCTCAATTCGAGCTGCGTTTTAGGGCTCCATACGACATTCCGCCATTCCGTCTTTTGCTGTTTTCAGTGCCATGTGTTGGTGTACCTACCGCCGTGATTTCAAAATGAATGGTAAGTTATTAGTTATCAGTTATCGCTATCTTTTAGAAAAAATCAAGATGTTGATGCTCATGCCATTTTAATCCCTTATCAATTAAAATTGTGTTGGCATTTGTTCAGAAAAGGTCTGATCTACAATTGTGGCGCCGTTGATACGAATACGCACGGGTTTAATTATTCGTTTTTCTTGTATTTGCGCCACATGAAAGCATCATATCTGGATTCAGGATGTCAAATAGTGTAAGAATGTGCAAAAATTTTGTCTGGTTCTTCGTGATGATGTGATTGAAGCAATGCTTTCAAGGGTAGGTAAGGATTTTGTTACTTGTTCGTAATGGTTATCTTGATGCTCAACTAAAATTAATCCTAACCTTGCCTACTAACCTATTAAGTTAAACTTAGTACCAATACCTACCAACCTACAACCTATTTGGATCTTTCATATACTTATAACATGCTGCTGCTTCTGCTAACATGCTGCGGAATGCTGGTTGACATGATGGAATGCTGGTATGACAGTGTTCCATGTTTCAGAATTTTAGGTGAATAACCACACATGATGGGGAAAATGTTTTCATCCTAAAAATATGACAAGTGGCTTTATTTCATCTTTGCTAAAAAAAAATGTCAAAAGTTTGATTCAACAGCCAGCTGCCAGGTTACGCATGACTTGACAGTTGATGCATCTACTCTACATCATTTCATTTCAGATCCTGTGAAGGTTCTGACAAAATCTGAGGTAAAAATGGCATTATGCAGTTTTGCGGAAAGACTAAATCAATCTCATTTTGTCTTCAGATTTTTTTTTATTGGGACACCCAATTGAAATCCAATTTTAGAACACTGTGACACCATGCCTGTGTGCCAAGTAAGAGGAAGGGTCTACAAGTATACATCAAGCTAACCAATTATGGACAAGTTGAGACTTGAGTCATGAGCTCTTATTTGTGGTTACAATACCTTCAACTGCATGATTTTGCACAACTTCCATACAGGCATCCAGACTGGAAAAGGTTCAAGTCCATACTTATTCTGGTGCTTGAATATGGCAGTTCAAAGATGGAAGGCATATGATGCTACAAAATGAAAAAAATAATTCAACTTACAAAAAATAGGTATTCATATCTATCCTAAACTAAACTAACCTAAACTTACCTAACCTAATCCAACCCAACCCAACCACCCCAACCAGCCCAGCCCAGCCCAACCCAGCCCAGCCCAGCCCAGCCCAACCCAACCCAAAACCTACAGTCTAAAACCTAGAGCTAAAACCTGCAGCCCAAACTGGAAAACATCCATATGGTACGCCGGACGCCCGTGAAGCCGTCATGCGCCGAAGTTCGGCGCAAGCTATTTTGCAATTTGCGCTGAAATTTCTGCATTATTTGCGCCGAAGGTTAGTGCCCTTTTGCGTCAAAATTAAGCCACTTATACAAAAAGCACGTTTACATCTGCTGGCCAAGGTTTTATAAACCAGACAGAACGCTCTGGGCCTTAACCACTCCTGACTCCCATGTTTGAGCGTCCAAATTAGTTGATGTTTCCATGGAAGCTGAATACCACAATACGTGTAGCGCACTGTAGCATCGTGCCGTGAAATAAGGCTCGGGACGGAAGTTCCGGGGTCACAAAAATTGGTGTGGCGGTGTTGTCGCGGCTGGCGGGCTCCAGCAAGGGGTTTAAGTTTACGACACCACTCTTGTTTCAGGAGAGGTGTCAGCGATTCGAGACTACTTGGGCATGCGGGCAGCGGGGTCGGCGTGGCTGCCTGCGGCTGCGGCCACACATCTTGGCGTCCTGGAGGCGGAGATGCTGATGGTGGCATGAGTCATCACTGGCTGCCCGATTTCCATGCTCCAAGACTCGCCGTGAGGGCCGAGGCGGGCGTCGTGCCGATGGAGAGATGAGGAGGGATGCGCTGGCATCGCGCCTACTGGCGAAGGCGCTCTCCCTCCCGTCGGAGGACCCGCCGCGTCGTGGCGGAAGCCCCCCCCCCCCCCAACCGTGACTGAAGTCAGTGACCGGCTGGAGAGAGCGCGGGGGAGCGGTGTGGGACCACTGGAGTGGCGCTGCCCGCCGAGGCGCGCTTATCCACGAGACTGCCCCCGTAGACGCCAACAGACGGCGTCACGGTCCACCTGGACCTGCTGCCGATCGGGGCGTCCGCGACAGCGAGGAGGAGTGCTGCGGAGGCGTGACTGGGAGCGCTCCCCCAGCGTGCGACGTGGGCCTGGGTCGACGGGTCTGCGACCGGGGGAGTAATAGGAAGGCGGCGCTGGGGTCCTCACCGAGCACCCAGACAGTACAACATTGGTACTGCGGGAGGCGGCGGGGAGGATTTGCTCCATTTACCGATCTGAGATGGTGGCGCCCAAAACGGCAAAGCAACATCTCCTGAAGCACCCGTCCTTCGAGGAAGACCCCATAATCATTTGCTCCGACTCGCAGGCGTCGCTGGCGACGCCACGAGGTGGACAAGTGGCCCAGACACACCCCCCCCCCCCCCCCTCATCCCCTAGGTGCCGCCATCTGGGAGTATATGATGGCCCTAGTGGCTGTAGGGGGCCGAAGAATCCACCATAGAAGGAGGGCGGCGATAGCCCGATTAAGCTGGGCGTCCATTGGAGCCTCGGCTCTATCATGGGCATTGGGCAAGGACTCTGCGAGCACCCCCGTCTCCTCCATCTTCGACGGCACTCCAGTCAGAAAGCTGTCCCCACCCGAGTTTCCCAGCAGCATGGGCCACATGAAACCGAACAGCGCCGAGCCGCTCGACGCTGAGGACCAGGCGAGAGTAACAGTGAAAAGGTGAAACGCTCGAAACGGCGCGCGCCGCCGGCCGAGGGCGCCGAGCCGGCCCAGGCCGGCTGCGGGTCAAACAGAAGCCGTCTCCGCGGCGGCCGCCCAGTGACAGCGACTCGGACTGACGTCGAGGCACCGCTGCCGCCTCCGCCGACCAACCCGCCGCCTAGCAAGGGCAGTTTGAAGGCGGCTGCGCCGGTGAAGGTGGCGCGGCCTGGCAGGGGCCGCGGCCGGCCCACTCCCAGCTACCCGTCCCGCGAGGTGCTCAGTACCACCGACTCGTCCGATTCTGAGGCAGCGCCGTCGGCGGGCCGCCGCCAGCAGTGACGACGACCGGCTGGCGGCGTTCGCGCGGGACTTGTCCGACTCCTGGTACTCGGACTTGCCGCCCAAACTGGACGCCGGCGGCGTGAGCACCAGCAACGCCAATAAAAAGTCCACCTTCATCCGGCTCTTCTCGCACCGTGTCAAAAGGACTACGCCGCGCGGCCGGCCGGCCAACTCGAATGAGCTCAGCGAAGGGCACACGTCCCCGACGGCGGCACTGGCGCCTCCCGCCGCGCCGCTGCCGCCGCTCAGCCAGCACAATGGCGTGCCGGTGTTGCGCTGTCGGATCGAAAAGCGGCTCGTGCAGCGGACGGACGGGTGCGGCCCGCGCGATGAGCCGCCGCCGCACACCGAGCTGCGCCGCACGGACGTGAAGGTGGAGCTGGCAGCGGCCTGCTCAGTCCCCTCAACGGCGTCGACCGGCTCTCCGGCGATTTGCGGTCAGAAACGCCGCCGCTTCTGGGACCAAGGTGTCAGAGCGCGGCGCTGCCCGTGAGACGTTAAGTTAGCACAGGCAATGTCGTCTGCACTCCTTGCAGTTCATGTTGAATACACAACCATGTTGCGAAGTAATAGGCGCCGGGTTTTTCAGTTCATAGAACTTTTTCCCTGGCTATTACACCCCACAACCGAACACTGACACCTTGCACAAGTATGACTGTGTGTATGAATGTTAATAAATACATGAACCAATGTTGTGTTTTCGGTTCCAGTACCTTCTTTGGGCACCTCGGCAACAAGTAAGTAATCCGTTAGCTTTGCCACACCTAAGATAGGCTCCCACGTTGTTATTTGCTCCCGGGTTAACATAAACTTTGCATAAGTTTCTTTGTTAGTTACGTTAGTTACGTTACGTTAAACAGTTACGTTAAACAAACTTTGCATTTGTTTAACGTAACTTTTGCATCCCGGCCAAAATTGCCGGTTAACTGTCCCACCGCTCGAGACTGGCGCTAGGCTGGCCGAGCAAAAAAAAAAAGTTTGTCCGCGGCTTCGTCTTATTCGCAGCTGCTGGACACGGGGGAGGGGGGAGGAGGGGCTGCATCGGACGAAAAGCGGGCTCTGGTATTAACTGGATTTTTTGCCAGCTGGCGCCGTATGGTGGCGCTAGCAGAGCTTCTTACATATCAATGCTAGATATAAAAGAATGAATATTTACCAATCAATTTTTCATTTAAAGCCATTTGAAATATTTATGTCCATCCTACTACCGCGCTTAGGTATATCTAAAATTAAATACCTTTCGTGCGTCGCCAGCTGGCCAGCCAGCTGACGCAATCCAGCTTTTACCAAAGCCCCGAAAAGCGATGACCTGAGCCCTAATATTGGCTTCACCACACAATTTGAGCCCTCAAACTGGAATCAGGTGAGCTCGAAAATGGGGATCAGGCTGAAAACTGGTATCATAGTGAGACTAGTTTTAGAGCTTGACACCGATAATGGGTACTGACTGAGCTCTGTTTCTGCGATCAATGATACCGATTTAAGGGATCGTATGAGCCCATGTGGCGCTAGCTCAGAAAGTATTCTCGAAATGTGCTGTCTGTTTTGAATATGGTACATTAGCCCGAAAACTGGTCTCTGAGCCCGAAAATCGGGACACTGTTTTCTCAGTGTACCAATACCCAGAGCTGTCCGTCCCACAGCAGAGACAGGCCTGTCCCAGGACCCAGTGCGGCCGGTCCCGGTGCCCGCTGTCGTCCACAATGGGCCAGGTAGGTGTCGCGCCTGGGGTAATGTACGCCGACGGCTGTTTGTTTGTGCAGACCGTCGCCGATTACCGGGGAGGGAGGGGAGGGGAGGGGCGCCGGCCGCGCCCGGTCGGCCCGCAGCACTGCCAGTCGCGTCGGCGGCGACAGAAAAAGTGCGTCGTCGACAGGCCCAGTCGCGTCCGACACCCGTGTGAAGCGCGCCGCCGCCGGCAGGGTGGGCCACCTCCGCCCCCGCCCCCACCCTCAGCCGCCGCCCCCGCCAGGCACGTAGGCTGCTGAGAGCTTGTCGTCAGCGGTATAGGGCAGAGGCATCGGCCGAGTAATGAATGACCATGAAATGCAGTTGGGCGTTAGAAAAGGTGACCCGAGATTGACTTCATAATTGCCGGTAATCGACACAACTAAATTGGAAATGGTGCAATGATTTTGTACGTAGCAATATATTGAGATCCAGAGATCAACAAGGATATTTGATCGGTTCGGACGCCACAATTGTGACTTTGGTTCAGAGAGAAAACGAATGAACAGAGTAGGATATGATTCAGATATTCCATTGAGGATATTGCAAAGTCACGTTCAGTAACAGAGCATGGTGGGAATTAGTGGTGTCAATCGGTTACCGAAAAAATCGGTTACCGAAAAGATATGCTGACCGATTCGGTAATCGGTCGGTCAGGCCCCCCAAAAATCGGACACTTTCGGTCACCCTGTCAGTGAAACCATTTTCAAAAAGAGAAAGTATTCCATTTTTGCCTAGTTAAAATGAAAGTTATTGGGATGTTAATGATAAAGTTGCAAAATTTCCCCCAAATACTACAAGGGATGCCATGTTTTGGCAACTTCAGTAGCCATCCCACTCAGCAGGCAGCAGCCACCAATTGTCCAACCACAACCACAAGCAGGCTGATTTTGACTCAGTTGGCCCCACAAATACACACCATTGTGAAACTCAATTCCAGTCTTTAACTGTAAGTAACTTCTACCACAAAATGTATTTTGCAGTGGCTAAGAATTGACTGAACTTGGACTGAAATGCCATTTCCCATTAGTTTCCATCAGAATTTACCAAATAATTCAATTTTGGGGTAGAGTAATAGCAAATAGAATTTCGGTCAAATTTCGGTCAAATTTTGGCTTGGGATGTTATCGGTCGGTATTCGGTCGGAAATTTTTCCCAAATTTCGGTTTCGGTCGGTATCGGTCAGACATTTTTTGGAAAATGACACCACTAGTGGGAATGTTGCTTTGGACAACAAGCAACGGGAAGATGAGAGAACGTAGTCTGGCGTCCTCAAATAGGGGAAAAATTAGCAGCGGCAGCGAACTAGCAATGCAGGAACTCAGCAACAAATAATGATACGTAAACACAGGCGGACACACTCATCAAATACTCTATGCTGATTGCTGATGCAAATGCAATACTCAATCAAAACCACGGTCATTTCCCCGTTTCTACAGTGTTTCGTCCAGTCGACTCAAGCGCAGTGGACAGGTAGGCTGTACCGCAGCACACCTGGAGCACCGCGGCACAGCCTACCTGTCAGGCGTCTACCAGATGTGACGCCATCCAGCCAGCCTGGCGGTCGTTGAATGGCGGTGCCGGCCAGTCGCTGTTTTCGGGAACTTTTATGATAACTAATAAATGTTGAATAATGATTTTAATTTAAAAAGTGTTACAATGTTTATCTTATCCAAAAATAAAGAATGGTTGTCAAAGAATGGGTGCTGCCGCAAGAATGTTGACAAGCTTTCAATCGCCGCTTCTCGCTGCGTAGCACAGTGGCGAGCTACACGGGTTGTTCAAACACCACATCACCCTAGCAGTGCGTGGGAAACCATGACACCAAATATGGCACCACGACTCGATGGGGTGACGATTGTGTTGACAGTAGTTATTTCACGCATAAATCTCGCACTAGTGGATCAAATTGAAGTGTGGAGAACATAGGCAAAGATGGAATGGATGCATCAATGCAATACCAGACGCTCCAAACGTCTTGCACGATTCCTTAGGGGATGCTGGACGTCAAATATGCCATTTGCAGACGTCAAACGTCAGCCCCAGCTATGCAGCCGACAGGATTGCACCGAGAGCAGCATTCCGTCGTGACGGATAAGCGTGGCTGATCTGTGTTTAATTCGGCCGGCGTCTGGTGTCGCCCTCGGCTCTAACTGGGTGCTATCGCCGCCAGACTGGCCTCATGTCATCACTGGGCTCATCCAATGCCAAACACCCATCAGTAATTGGTACGGTCGCTGTTCAGGGTCACCTCGTGGCACCGCCGGCGTCGGAGGGTGCAGATGGAAACTGGGATATGAGGAAGAGGTCTGCAGCGCATGGGTGGACGGAAAAGACGCAGTTTAGCGTCTTGACATTAGGTGCGACGCGTGCAGACCAGAGTTGACGTTGGATGTGACGTGTGATGGGCCTTCCTTTGACGTCATTAGGTATAACGTGACGCAGATGGGTCACATTTGTGTGACGCATGTGCCTCAAGTCTCTAACGCATACAGCGACTATGTTACACATGTTTTTATTCCTTTTTATGACGTACTTCTGAGCATACCCCTAGAAATAGGAACCTAGAAATGTCATAAACAAATGACAAATGGCATTGGTAATGGTTAGGTACGAGTACATTTAACTTTTGTCTGCTGGCATTACTTTATACAGCATTGACATGCAGCACGCTCTGAAACACAGGTGCAAAACAGTTAAAAGTGTCTACTTCTTGGGGCGCTGACCCTGCAAAGTATACAGAGTGTGTACCCCGTCCCTGTTCCGCCGTCAGCCTCCTCCCCCGGGGCGGGTCGCGTGTGAACTCTCAGCGGGTTGGGGGCGATCGGGATCATCAAAGTATCGACTCCCTGTTGCACTGGTCCGCTCCATCGGTCATGGTGCCCGGTGGCTCAGTAAACAGGCGCCAAACCGGCGCGCTCTCACCAGGCTCTGATAAATGTGCGCCGATACAGACAGGGCGGGGCGGGGCGCCGGCGCCGGCGCCCCTCGGCCGGCGCCCCCGGCCCGGCCCGGCCCGTGGGAAGCCTGTCTGCAGAGATGGGACTCTGATAGCGGCCAGACGGCTCCAGTGGCTGCAGACAGCGCCATCATACAGTATACATACTGAGCAGGGCCGAGCTGTAGAGCAAAACGCGCACTGGGGCGATATATGTAGCTATACTTTACCGATTTCGATTAACTATTGATGACATAGATGATTGTGTCACAAAGAATTGTTATTAGAGTGAGTTCATTTGTATCCAAGAGATAGTTCGATTTCACTCAAAATAATAATTCAACGGAAGGCTGTCCATGGAACCAGGTTATGCATAACTAATGTAATAAGCTTCCTCTTTCGTCTATGAATAGCCTTGAACCATTTTGATTCAATCATAGCAACATTTATTGCGGGTTTTACTGTGCATACGCTATACCATTGCACTGCATAAATATGTATGTCAATAGATGCTTATATGTACATTTCGAAAGGTATGAACTATGGCCATTGAGTTCAAATCTAGCTTCTGCTCACACGTCCAGGGCTCTCGTGACGGTCCCAACTCCCAACACAATGCTTCGCTCCATTTAAATCTCCCCTCTTGACCCTCATTAGGTCATATGATCTGTGTTAACACCAGAGCTCCAAACACAACTTCCGATTTGGCACTCGGTCCATTTAACCCTTCCTCCGTCTCGCGCTATTTCACACGGCCAGTCGCTTCACACGCGCCCGCTCTCTCTCTCTCTCGACAAGTGGCGAATGGTCAATCCGTCATCTTCCGCTCTCTCTCTCCCTCCCCTCTCCCCTTTTTCTCTCCCTCTCCACCAGCAGTGGCCGCGCGCCGGGTACGACCGACGGCCCGCGCTAATTGAGAACCAAGTGTCACTTTGCACGCACCAGTGATGCCGGCGCCCATTCGCTGCCGGAGGGGAGGAAGGGGAGGGCGGGGAGGCGGGAGGGAGAGGAGGAGGGGAGGAGGGGCTCTGATGCGTGTCAGGTGTCAGTGTCGTGGAATCTCCAGGCCCGGTCAGTTCCTGGTAGATGCCCTGTTCCAGTATCCGGCTATCTGTCCCTGGCTCTGCACTGGGGCGGATCGACGCCAGTCTTGCAGTTGACCTATTGATGTCCAGGCTTCATCATTCATGAAACCAGGATACTCACCTGTGCGGATCGGGACCTGTCCAACGGTGCCCAGTATCTGATGACATTTCAGCGAACGGAGTGCAGTATTTTGCTTGTGCGATGCTGCAACTGTAAACCCTTTCCGGAAGGCAGGCAGAATAAGCTGAACAAAAAGCCTGAAGAGTGACCCTGCAGTACCTTTAGAATGGTAACTAAATAAGTACAAGCGTTAGCAAGCAATGGCCCTGAATTCGTTGCAAAGTGAGTAATATTTCGAAACATATTCTGCCATTGTGTAGATGAAGAAACGTCAAAGATGTCTGTGCTAGGAGACAAGTAATTCGTTGGAGAGAACGTTTGGCACTTGGCAGCTTATACCTAATACCCCTCCCCCCTGCAGGTGCACTGGACAGATGGTACGAAGGATGGCTCATTCCTTTTTGAAGAGAAAAAGTTCACAATCATGTTATATGTGATGGCGGTCCCCAGCAAACTGCGTACCATACAGTCTTCAAAATTGTATGCAGTTCTGCATGAGCAGATCACATTTTCAAAATAAAGAAGCAAAAGGTGCACAAATACGTGGATAAATTCAAATATTTTATATATTTTATCGAAATGTTTGATCGTAATTATGCCTCAAGTCATTGAAGTAAGTTTCTGGTTTTAGCACACGTCTCTCGCAAATTTGCCCTAAAATGCTCGTCTGATAGGTCTACTGAGCCGACAGAATCCAGCGAGTGTGTCGCAAGCGCCTCGCTTCGGCTGCCTTACAATATAAACACTTCAAGATATGAGTGACCGACGCCGCAGACGGCGGAGTAGTCAGCTCCAGGCTGCGCCAGACTCCGACAGACTGGCTGCACCGGACTTTGACAGACTGCACCGGACTCCGGCAGACGGCGGAGGAGGGCTCCAGACTCCGCGAACTACAGCAGACTCTGGAAATCTGCAACAGATCCGACCGACTGCACTGGCGTGGCTAGCGCCTGACTCCAGTAAAATGCAGTGGACTTACACTCTCGGAGCTACAGCAGCCAGCGCCAAACTCGGACAGATTGCATTGGACTTCATCAGTCCACAGGACAGACTGCATTGAACTCAATTGGACTGCCCTCTGGATGAACTCAGCGGTCTCTGGTAGGCTGGCCACCTCTGATGGTCTCATGAACTCCGATGGTTTTAGGCAGCCACGCACTTTGCCGGTCTGATGCAGACTCTAACAGACTCTGGCAGATTCTAGTGGATTCTGAGAGACTCTGTGGACTCCATTGGACTCCGTGGACTCTGCTGGACTCTGCTCGACTCTGTGGAGTCTGGTCCCGGACCGGAGCCCTGCTCGGGCCTCTGTCGCCACAGTGCCAGACCGTGCCCCCGCTCTGGAATGTGCCGGCATGATGGGAAGCCCGCCTGAGCGGTGACAGGGACGGGCCCGCGGCTGGTATCGAGACGCAGTACCGCGCGCTTCTGTTCTCAGAAACTGGCTCACTATTTCATACGTTTATTTAATAGCACGCAGCTCAAAAGATAACAAAATTCGCCATACGAATATCCAAGACAGATTTTTATTGATGAAGATAGGGAAATAAAAAGGTTTTGAATTTCTATGGACTTCCAAACCTTTCTTAACACCTTTTTTAGGGTGAATAGGGGATTCAATCATTCACTTATTGTATTGTATTGTATTGTATTGTTATTGTTATCCTATCAAGTCGCAATCTATTGATGCGTCAATCGATTGGTCTAAATGCATTTTGTGAGGCGAAAATTAAAATCATTGTTCCATAATTCACAAGCTTGATGAGTAACTATATACTTGTAATGAAAGACCCATCACCCATTAACCAGTTGGAGCTCTTTGGAGGATACGTTTATATTCAGGGAAACATTTACCCTTGCTTTAACCCTATTAGTGGCAGGCTCCTGGCTACCCCATATTAGTGGCAGGGGGGGGGGGCTGTTTACGACCCCCCCTTGATATCTCGAGATCCAACCGGCCGATTTTCAAAATTCAAGCGGCATTCGATTTGGCTCAACGAGATCTACATTTCTAAAAAAAATAAAATTAAAAAATGTCAATAGGGGGGTAGAGGGGGGTAAAAACGGGCAAATTGCAGATACATTTTATACTGTTTATCACGGCCAGGTTTCTGAACCAATCTTAACGCAACTTTTGCCGATCGATAGAGAATGAACCAGGAATTCACATGGATCCTAAAAATATGCATTTTCAAAAATCATAGGCGGATACAGATCATTGAGATTGGGGGTGCACAAAAAGTATAGTAAATAAGGTTTTTGTTGGTACTGTTTCTAAAAAGGGTGGCAATGGTCTTGTTATGTTACAATTTTCTTATGAGAGAACGACTAAAATTGTATTGGTCATGCATAGGCGGTGTCAGGGCACCTATGTTGGGAGGTAAAAAATAACCCCCCTTTTTGGACGCCTGGATCCGCCTATTATAGCAAAAACGTGTCAAAAGAGGATGCACAATAACTTTGTATATGTTATCACATGATACCTTTCATTCACTGTTCGTAAAACTGGTGCAGCATCGTGATCTTCGCCCAAATGACTCGCTTCACGAATAGGACCCCCCAATTCCCAGTGCTCTGGAGCCGCCCCTGGTAAAGTTATGAACTTGAAATTTTCAGGGAATGTGCCCAGTTTAGTTTTAGGAAAAGTCAGAAAATTTCAGCATCGTAGCTTCAGCGGTTTCGGAAATATTCACGAAAAACCTGAGGGGTGGATAAAAACAACCCCCCCTGCCACTAATAGGGTTAAACACGTCCGGATTGTGTTTATTTGATTAGGGCATGTGTGAGTGATAACGGTAAGATATTCGCATACATATTTGGCACGCTACCATGCCAACATGCTTACCTTCCATCGCGTAAAAAGTCTTACACAGGCAATTAAACTAATGGCGGGTATGTAAGGCATATTAAATTCATGGTACATTATGGAATCATTCCAAAATACAAAATGACACATGACGTTTTTAAAATGCGGTTAGAAAAAATATATTTACAAAGAAAGATTTAGTTGTTTTCTGTGTTGTGCTGCGGATGGAATATATCAGCATGCAAACGGATGAAGCATTCGTGAAAAAGTGTTTGACCGGAATGCTTAAGCTCATTCTTTGTTGAACATATTGACAAATGTCAACTTGCTTGCTGGAATGCGTCGAACAACTTTTTCAGAACAAAACAAGAAACTACTTTTTGATTTTGAATAAACCGTAACCGTCCTGCGTTCCCGAACGTTATGTGTTATGGTATGCTACATTGCATCAAACACATAGGGTCAGATCTCTTCCATAGAACCCAGTGGCCCATTCACGTTTGCACAGGTCGGGCCAAAGGTGTATCTCATTCTCCACCCGACCGCGAGCCATGGGGGACGGATAGGGGAGGGGCCAGGCAGCGGGGGGGGGGGACATCTGATGCAAGCCATGCCCGCCCGTTGAGGGACAGGAGGCAGAGACCGGCGAGCACGCCGCAGCGCCGTTCTGCTCCGTGCGCGTCACCAAGGCGTGGTACGACGCGGTACGACGGCACGGTACGGTACGACGGCGCGGGTATGAGGAGAGGCACAGGGTGGTACGGCGTGGTACGGCGGTCACAGGCTGGTGCAGCATGATTTGACGGGAAATTTAGCGCGGTATGGAGCGGTGCGGCGGGAAAAGGGAGTATTGCGCAGGGTGGAGCGACTCAGGCCGGCACAGCATGGTACCGTGTAGTACGAGTCGTGCATCTAGCGTCAATCGTGGGTCCAAAGATCCGACAGCGTGCAGGCGCCGTTGCGAATATGAGGGTTGCTGTGCCCGCGCATGCTATCCTATATTCTGCTCAAAGCTCATTGTGTGTGTTATGTGTGTATGGCAGAGTATGTGAAAGTGCACTGCATCGATACTGCAGCGAAGGGAAATAAAAACGTTGATGGAAGCCAGCCGGGGGATGAGGAAGGGCATCTACAGGAGAAGGCCGTTGGGATGAGGACATCGCAAATCAGAATGAGAACATCGGCACAAGGAGGCCGGTGGGGCCCACTGCCGTCAGGGGCCGCAGCCGTCAGGCCCGCTGCCGTCAGGGGCCCGCTGCCGTCAGGGGCCCGCTGCCGTCAGGGGCCCGCTGCCGTCAGGGGCCCTCAGCCGTCAGGGGCCCGCTGCCGTCAGGGGTCCACTACCGTCAGGGCCCGCTGCTGTCAGGGGCCCGCTGCCGTCACGGCCCACTGCCGTCAGGGGCCCGCTGCCGACAGAGCCCACTGCCGTCAGGGGCCCGCTGCCGTCAGGGGTCCACCGCCATCAGAGACCCGCTGCCGTCAGCGCTGGCGTCATAGGGCCAGTCCCGCGGTCCGTCCGCCCCGGCCGATCGAACAGCGCATGACGCTTCAATGCAACTGGGTTCTATCGCCGGCGTAGAACCGACCGGCCCCCGACGGCCCAGGCCGGGCGCGTCCCGTCCGCGACCTGTTCGTCTCCGCCCGGGACGACGCGGACCGTCCGGCGCCGGCGGGTCGACCGAGCGCCGGCCGTCACAGGCGGCTGCAGCGACACGCCGCTGCACTGGCCAGGGACGCGTCACACAGCGAGCGGCACCGTCACAGCGTCACAGAGCGCGGGCCGGACCGCTGCAGAGGCATCCCGCTGCACTGGTCGGAGACGGGACACAGAGAGCAGGCCGGCGTGCTGCACTCCGCACAGAGACCCCGGGTCGGTCCGCTGCAGAGAGGCCGGGGTCTGCAGAGTATCGCGAGGACGGCAGACGCGACACCGGGACTCGGGGCAGATAGGACGCAGCGCTGGACGTTCCCTCTCAGGTCTCCAGCCACGCTCGCTCCGCCGCAGCAGCACGTGCTGCTCGCGGTGACCGGAGCTGGCTGTAATCTGTCCGACTCCGGCCCGCTCACCGCTGCTGCCGCGGAGGAGACACTCTGTTTATAGAACGGAGATGGCTGCGGACTGGACATCGTGGTTACGAACGGGAGCGGGGACGCGGGTAGATCCAGAGGGGAGGGGCATACGATCACATCCAGATCCAGCGGTTTGTAGAGTCGCCCCAATCGCGTTGGTGCAGTGCTCGGCGAGAGAGGAGCAATAGTTGGTCCTCTGCCGTACTAATTCTGAGTATGCATATGCTTTGATCCATTCATTAGACCCCACTGGGGTCCAGTACCACAGGGGGAGTAATGACATGCATAGTATCAACACATCAGACCAGTTGGTTAATTCACATCTGCCAGCAATTTTGACCCAAAACTTTTTACAAGTCTATGCTTTTAAAGCGTTTCCACTTTATCAGACCAGATAACTGCTAAGCTGAAGTTTTAAGATCGTGATTAGGAACTATTGTACCTCATACGATATTACAAAACAACTTCCTCCCAAACCCTGTTCCGCCAATTAGTGTTTTTCTATGCGAAGCAGGCCAGCTTGTCGCTTCGGCCGGTCATAAGGACCCCATGTAGCAGACGACAGGCCATGAGATCACGGAGCAGTCTGAGCGGGCGGTGGTCTGTCACCCGTCCTCTCTGTGGTCTGTCAGCACGGCGCGGGGCCTGGCCTCGGTCCGGTGCGGTTTTTGTACTCTGTGATACCCAGGGGAGTGGGATCTGGGGCCGCCAGTCACTCACGTGGTCGAGGGGGACCGAGACCGACTTCACCACCCTTCACACATTCTTTTGGTGGTGAGGACAGGGAGGAAGAGAGAAGGGAGGGAGAAGAGAGCGCTGAATGATAGGAGAGATCGGATGGCAAAAACACGTAGTTGTTGCGTTAGATCATGGGGCTGCTAATGCCTTGAGTATCACGTACGAAAATATTTGCTTTGAAAACACCAACAGTGTGGTGTGCTGAGGGATGCATAGTTAAAGACACAGACGTTCATCGACTCAACCGAAATCGCCACCCCTTCGATTGTGTTAGAGGATGCATGGTTAACGATATTGTCGTCTAGCAGGTTTCTTTTTACCGTTAGAAACTAGATCAGCATGTAATGTAATTATGCATACATGCAATCTTAGGACTTCGTCTGACTGATTTTTTTCTTCTTTGCATGCATGCGTTGAGTGTTTAAGCGCTTTATAGGCTACTTTGTTTCCCTTGCAGTCTGCAGCAAAGTCAAACAATGAGACAAAGAAATAGTTGACCATCGACAACTCCAAATAATAAAACCCTTAAATATCATAATTCATTGATTAACCGGCACTAAAATTGCAGTTAAAATGGCATGTCGTGTGACCTACGGAATGTGAATGTTTCAGCAATGGTCGCAGTAGATGTTTATTTTCATCAGTTATGCATACCGTCTGACGCAAAACAGGTTCTCGACTGACATTCCAAATATCTTAAGTTCAGGTCCTGTGTAACGGCAAAAGAAGGAGAACGGTGTTTGAAACTTTAAACGTTAAAACGGATAACATCTCAATTGAAAAATGTTTGAAAAAGTGTATCTTCTAAAAATTGTAATCAGGCAAATAGATTCCAGTGAATTCAAATTCAAAATCAGCCTTTGCAGTCCAGTACACATATTTTATTATTCCAGTAGGGCTCTTCTTTTGAGCTGTGTATCCACTATCCAGCCTATCTGGTAGGTAGCACAAAAAATCGTTAGTTCGTTATCTTTATTCCGTTACACGAACTCCTATGACAACGGCTGTAAACTAACCGATAAATTTGAAATACGAATCAATGGTAGCTCACTTTGCGGGATTTATTTTTTCTATGAAAAAGTGACTTAAATTGTTTCCATATTTTTCATTTTTCTTACGAACAAAACAGTTTTCGATAATCAGTACCGTTTTTTTTTCGGCTGGTTGATTCCTCCCACACAGCACTGAGCTATCAAACCACTTCTCGTATGGAAGTCGCCGGCCCATGTCGACTGCCGGGAGAGACGGCCGGTGGGGAGGGGTAGGAACAGGGACCGGACAGGCGACAGGCACCACCCCTCCCCTCCCCTTTCGGCGTCACTGGCCGCCGTCTCGGACCGGGATGGCGCCGGCACCAAAATTATGCTGCTACTAGATAAATAAACAGCACCCGCGGCCCAGACACTTAATGTTCGTCCAACGAGCCTGTTTTGCCGTCGTCTACTGCCGTTAGGATTCCAGCGCTAATAGAACGGCTGAGCATGCACGCAGCTAATCGGCTATGAAGTGGCCACACTGATGGAGAAAGGACAGACGTGCTCATGATAGCTGAACGAGCCGTTCTTTGAGATTGTAGCTATCCATGAGTTTTGAGTCTATTAGATCTTGTTCTTCGAGGACCGGCAGAGTTAAATGATGATGCCACCTTTAGAGCCAAGACAACGCCTTGATGAAGCACAAATCAGTTAAAGGAGAGAAATAAAAAATGGTTTCCTGAGGTATATGTACATTGTATAAAAATAGTGTCTTTTTATAAGGAACGCCACTTTGCTTTTGTCCCGTTTAAATGTTGTAAAGAAGTTGCAAATGTTGTTACTCTCTCCCTCTCTCTCTCTCTCTCTCTCTCTCTTTCTCTCTCTCTCTCCCGCCCTCTCTTTCTCTTCTCTCTCTTCTCTTTCTCTCTCTGTTTCTCTCTTTCTCTATCCCTCTCTTTTCATTACGGAGCGAGCGAAGCGAGCGGAGTCTTACGTAGAATAACGGAAATTTCTGAGTATGAGCGGCCGGCCGGCCGGCCGGCCGGCCGTGGTCACGATTCTGCGACGCTTATATCTCAGCAACCACTTGACCGATTTACATGCGGTAATTTTTGTAGGGTAGCTTCATTCCTTCTACCAAGTATTGGACTATTCCCGATGCATGTGGGTCACCCCTTATGCACGTGCCACGTGCAAAACGAAGAGGTGTCACTTAATTGTTGCAATATCTCGGTAACTACTTGGCCGATTGCGCTGAAAGTTGGCATGCAGGTAGGCACCCACTAGGCAATGCATATCCATGTGCCGGAGTTGGGGTGCTGCTGCACGTGCGCACGTGCAGGGGTCGATTCCAGATCTCGAGAACGGCTGGACCGATTGTGCTCAAATTTGGCACATCGCTAGAGACCGGTTAGTAGGGTGCCGTGCAAAAGTCAGTTGGGACCCATTTTGCACGTGCGCACGTGCAGGGTGCCGCTTCCAGATCTCGAGAACGGCTGGGCCAATTGTGCCCAAATTTGGCACATCGCTAGAGACCGGTTAGTAGGGTGCCGTGCACAAGTCAGTTGGAGGTACCCCCTCGCAATTTCGCACGTGCAAGGCCCACCCTCTCGCTCGCTCCGTTAATCGCCCCAAAAGGCGTTATACTGGTTTATAGAAATTTCCACTGGTCTGAATTGTTGTGAGCACTATTTTGAGAGATTCGACATACTTGAAATATAACAAAAAAGTAACCGTACTCACATAATTGAAATCGAAATTCGTAATCGTAAACTCGAAATTATCTGACTTTTGTACGATTTTCGATTTCAATTATGATAGTACGGTTACTTTATTTTTTTAAAAGGAAATTTCCACTGGTTAATAATGGGCCAACCTTTTCCACACAACGTAACGTTCTTACCTCGAAGCCCATACGCAAAGTGAACCCCCATTCTATTCAACATTGCTTCAAATCCGTATGCAAGGGCAGATTATAGACTTCCGATAGGATAAATGCCATGCTCTGATTGGGCAATGGGCAGCCACTTCAACGTGCTCCATGGTCCCTACACCGCTAGATTTATGTATGTAGTGAGTGGAGAAGTCGCCAGATTTATGTGAATACCGAGTGAATGGGTCGCCCTCTCGTCGACACCGGCGCCAGTCGTCACCCCGCGTCGACCAGCCAGGAGTGTCCCCGTGAGTTATTGGACAGTTACTCTCGGGAGATTCCTCCGACCCCCTCTGACGTGGCCGGGGAGAGGCCGTCTGGTTGTCGGCTCGTTTCTTGTGGTCTAGAACTGTCATCCACTGCTATAGGGTGCTGTGATTTATAAAAGGTTTCTATTGATTGAGAACCTTGTCTGAAAAAAACTATTACTTTTTACATGCTTTTCAATGTTATCACTAGTTATTGAATATGTACTCACCCTTCTAATGCCAACCCTGCTTTATGCACGTCCACGTGTGATTTACAGCAATTCAGTTAAAATGCATACTTTTGAAAAAATACAAAATATGAAAATGATTTTGAAGTATGCGATGTTTAGTCCAAATATTTGTAAAGAGCTAATGATGCAACGACATAATGCCATAAGAAAACACTTTTCCAACTTTAGAAATGGCACGCAGAGGCGCATCCATAGAAATCAGACAATCGGTGCCAAGAAGACGTTAGTAGGTTCATCACTCATCTACGGCTATCCTTTCAAAGTTTATGGGATCTCCGCAATCGTGCCAACTGCGGGAGCTTATTTTTGCCGTTAATCCTAACATTTTGATGGGATAAACCGGATTTTCAAAGCGTTTCAATTTATGCCCCAATAAATGTTGAAAAAATTGAAACATGTATTTTGATAGGATCAGCCTAGACACAAGTTTATACCATCATCGGACATCGGAGCATATCGCGATAAAAGGATTTATCCTTAAAGGGACAGTATCACCATTTTGATGAAATTTGACATTGCATAGGTCCCACCTTTCTGGTCCGGGAACTGAAGACCGATCCTCGAAGCTCCACACCGTTATCCCGCTATCGGCGCTCAAAGTACGAAAGGTGTACTACACTTCGAATCGTGCTTCACTATCTTCACTGTTTAAATGTTTGCGCCGTTTTGAATTGACCGCCAGTAATAAAACTTTTACCCTGGTCATTTCATCAAATTTTATAAAGCCAAAACGTTTTTCGCACTTATTCATCACCGTTAAATTCATTAAATAGTCGTAGGCAATTTCCGCTGTTTCCTTCGGATTCTAGCGGCTCAACAAAGGAATTCCTCCAGCTTGAATCACAATCTCCCTCCAATGTATGACGTTTATCACGTGATTGTCACTTGATATTTTCTCCCATTGTCAATTGTCACGTCCAGTTGTCACTCCCTCCAATTGTCACGTGATATTTTTATAGGCAATACCTAAGGCTACCTCTCCCTAAGGACAACTCAATCAGAAGAACGACCGCGTAAGCGTAGCGTCAATAATGTATTATCTGCGCCAGTTCTGTAGTAATTTTGCATGCTTCCAAACTGGCGGCCATGCTGGTATAGTGGTGGTTCGCTCATGAAAATGAATCATGAAAATGAAATGTGGTTGCAATATTTTTCACCGAGTTTGGTCCTCAAACTATGTTTTTCTGATTCAGAAAAATAAGAAATGCTAGTAAAAAAAAAATCAGCTCCATACATTGAATTTTTTTCGATGATACTGTCCCTTTAAATTAAATTCGCAATTAAACAGAAATAAGCGATCCGACACTACGCGCCACTGTAAGAGGGAACTTGGGCACGCTGGTCGAAATGCTACGATCGCGAGGGTCTGCCGGTCGAATGTTGCATGCCGCCGTTCAAATGTGCACAGTGCTGCGGTTTCTGCGCTGGTCACCGGTCCAGCCGTGCTGTTTGTGCAGTGTGTCGGGCTGTTTTTAGTATCCACACGGACTGTCCGGGTACTGAAGGGCCATCCGTCTCGCTGTCCAGCGCTGACAGGCGGCTCTGCTGAGCAGCGTCGAGTCCGGCTCGACATTTAGAAGGGACCTTGGCCTTTTGCGGCCCACGACTGGGGCGGCCCACGGTCATGTGTGACGCTAAAGCACACGCTCCAATGACAACCATGCGCGTTGGCTAGTGTGTAACGTCATCCTCGGCTGAATGTGTGGCGCAGCTCATCAGTCGTGTGTCCTGGAGCCTTCTGTCCCCCCCTGCACTGCGCACATGCAGAGACGGAGGGGGAGGGAGGACACATGCAAGCTCGAATCGAACACAGTTTTTTTTTTTCGCTGAAAACGTTCAGACGATGTGCGTGACACTGTACAGTGCATAAAGGCCGGAACACAGCTTGCTGCGATATAATTATTGTCAACCGGAGAGGGGAAACGATGACTGAGCTAAAGGATAGGTAGAGATGAGTGATGACGAGTATCAGTGAGATTTACTCAAGGTGAGGATTTCCGGTCATGCCGAGAATATTGAACCGACCTGCTACTGAGCATCGACAGATTGGGCCGCCAGTGGACAAAAGAAAAAAAGAGAAAAATGTGAAACTAGTATTTATGTTTTTGTGTGATACTGTGAGCTGTGGCTCATCCTGAAGTAGAAATGCAGGATCAAGGTTTCATCAAACCGTGCTTTTTCTCTATTTGCTCTCGCGGATCTCTATTATCCGCTTCGGCAGCCATTCAGTCATGAAAGTACATTAACATTTTGGTGGAAAGTGCTACTCAATTTTCGACTTTTAGGAACTTTTCTCAAGTTGTTGTTTAGTGGCGAAGTCCAAGCTCCAAAGCAAGTATTACAATGGTCTTTCAAGTGACTATTTTGCCTCTTTTACTCCTCTTGTAACAGTTTTACTTTATGCAAGGTATGTTATGCAATTCACTTGCACATATTTACGCTTCCACTGATCAATTTTACCAACAATCTTGGAAGAATGTCATTGTGTAGTGGCTGTAACTTGCTTTAGAACGTAGGCACTCGGAAATCAAAGAACTGTATCGACAGTTCTGCTTTCCTGTCATATTCATCATTTCGTCCCCCGCTAAGCTCGGCGATCACTCCCAGCCTTCTCACCGCCGCTCCACATGCGATGGTGTCACCGCTAGTGTCACCGACCATAACGGAGCCATTCGGCTACCGCGGGCGCGCATCTGATCGCCATTACGCGCTCGTTACGCCTCTGATCTGTGCCGCCGAGCCGCTCTGTGTGAGTGCTACCCGTACCAGTGAAATCATTAGGGAGGGAGGGACCGCCCCACCTGGCTCCCGTCACCCTCCCCCCCCCGCGCCCCCGCCGCTGCCGACAGAGCAGCCCGGTCGTCCGTCGACACCGATGGAGCCGGCGGGCCGCCCACGTCGGCGCCGACGCGGCGCAGCGCCGCCCTAACTCAGCCGTCCGATAAACACGGCTTCCGAGACGCGCTTCAAAGCGGCGCGCCGACCGTGCCATTTTCGCCATCAGCGGCACCTTTGGCGCAAAGGCATGGCCGAGCTGTTGACGCGTCGGCGACCAAAGCGGCGTTTGTGCCGCAAAAGCAGCGCGGCGCGGCGCGCGCGTGGCTCGGCGCCGAGCTGGCGGCGCGCGCCGAGCACTGGCAGAGGTGTTTGTGCCAGATAGTGTTGACGCTGCCGGTAGGGTTACCGGCGGCGAGCCCGGTGGTCGCGCGACGGTACCGCCGACGCCACCGCGGTGGTCCGCCGCTGACACGCCGACACCGACCTGGCCCGGAGGACGACACTCTGACACCGACATGGCCCGGCAGACGACACGATGAGGCCGAACTGGCCCGGAGGACGACACTCTGGCACCGACCTGGCGGGGAGGATGACACCCCGACCTGGTTCGGCAGTGCAACCGCTCTGGTCTCATATAGCCGTTGAGGAGCTGCCGAGTCTCAAAACGACCAACTAAGCCTCCTGGCTGCTGGTAGACGAACAGAAGTCTAGCGATTGCCCGCTAAAAGTCACTCAACGGACTAAAGGCCTGCTAAATTGTCTACAGTTAAATAGCCGAGGACGGTCAAGCTACTGAACATCGAACTTATGCGGGACCTTATTGCCGACGCCAGAATCGCAAAGGGATCCTCTCATCCTTACACGTGATGAAAAAATAACCTACTGTTGCCATTCAAAGACTCCCTGACGTTGTATGCCCAAAATGTTGCGAAACACCCTCGATGTGGCCAAGCGTCAAACTGCGCGCGAAACTTTTGCAAACATCGTTCGAAAGCTTATATAATTTTATAGCGTATAAACATGCCTAACTAAATCTTTTGAAACAAAATCATTGCCTAAATACGCATACAAATATGTTAAATAATGATACGGTGCATATGATGTTTCCTTTTTTGCTAGTAAAAAAACTTTTGCCAGCTTATTTTGCATTCTTTGATTTTAGATAGCGGCACCTCTCTCACCCTGCCGACTCCCCGGAGGTCTGGGGATCTGGGGGAGGGGGTCGGCTGGAACGGGACTCGCTCTGTAGCGAGCTGACTGTGTGGCTGGGCCGGTCGCGGCGGGCGGCGGACTTTGTTTGGTATACAGTGGACCAGGTGAGCCGCCGCGACTCGTCCCTGCCGCTGGCCCACAGCTCCAAACGACCGGCACCGGCTGCGACGGCGCCACACCGCGTCTCTGTGGTACCGACACCGCCCGACCCAGCCCCGGGCTGCGCCGCGGGCGTGCCCTGATAAACATTGCATTAGTTGAATACAACAGAGGAGTAGGTATTAGGTATTGGGTATTAGGTATAAAACTAGCCTTTCATATTATTTAGCCGGTATACGAAATGGGTCATTTAGGTGATCATTCTTCGAGCAACTCAAGTCAACCTGAGGATTGCCATCCCGGTTTTCAATGCCTCATTTGGTTCACCAAACGCATTTGGCTTGGCCCAAAGATCAGCACCACCAGCACCAGCATTTCAGCACCATTTAAGTGCGTTCCAATGCTTTTTGAGCGCTTGAAAGCTTCAGGCATCATCCATAGCTCTTGTTTACATGCCAATACACCGTTCTTTGCCGCACTCTGGCAGCTATCATCGCTGCACAATTCTACACCTCGCCAGCCTTCTCAGTCCTCACTCTACACCGCGCTTCTCTATCTACACGATTGACAAGCCTGTCTGTTCCCTCCTCATCCACCTGATTTTCGAACTGCTTTTCCTGAACGACTATGCGAATATCTCTCGAGCGTCTTCCTGACGAAATTTCGTGGCTCAGCCGCTTCACCGTCGCCCTGCCAACCACAACCTGGCGGCGGCGACCGCGCGCGGCAGCCTGCCGCCCCCGTCGACGGCAATTAGCGGCTGTCACTCGCCCGTCAGCGACGCGGCCGGCCGGCAAACCGCATCGTCGGCACCGACACCAGTCCGCGTCGACGGCGACGGCACGTGGCGGCGACATGCGCGGCGCGCGGGTGGCCGACGCCGCGCGAGGCGCGAGCGGCCCGCCAGGGGCAGCCAAGGCCGGCCGGCCGGGGGTGTTTATTTGGTCTCGGCACACGGTGTCACGCTGGCGTCTGAAATAATATCACCCCCGGCGTTCGGTCAGGTCCACGGAGGTCTCACTGTGGAGAGGAGGGCAGAGACAGGGTAGGCGACCATTGACAGTGTCGGCAGGACGGGGATGTGTCATAGATCAGGTAGTCGGGCTAAATGGTAGTTCAACATCTATCAATTCATTTTTATAGCGTATACCTACAATTCGCTCTGGCAGACAAGGGAATGTGTAAATAAAACATTTTGCCAAAAACTGTAGAAAATCGGAGATTTGCTGAGTATTTTGCAGTGAATGGTTTACGGCACATCTATTCTTGTAAGTACCGAGCTTCAATTGTTAATCCCATACGGCACACATTCTTGCCAGATCCATACAAATATTTCTTAGTTACTAGTTATACAAAGAAAATTGTCGGTTGACCCTGCAAACTAAAAGCAAACATGTTAAATGCAGCCAGCCTTATGTGACCCGTTGTTTTCAGGAATGTCAAGGTAGCATCACTTTTCGGGATCGAAATACGCTCGCAAAGAGATGAAGATCTGGACTCAGCAGTGAACAGACATTTTTTGTCCAGTTTATAATGACCGCACCGAAAAGACCAATGAGAGACCAAGCACATAAGCCGTTCAGATCCAGTGCTGTATCTCTTCGAAACCGTGACGGCTCCCATCCGTCACTTATGCACCCCTTGTGGCTGTCATGTGACGGTCATCTGACATTGTCCATCCGTCACACCGAAACGAAGATGTGTGGCGCCATAGATGGTGATGTAGTCCGGTCGTCAACCGCGGACGGAGCAGAGTCGGGTCTACATAAGATAAATGACCGTGACGACGCGGCTAACAAAGCAGAGCCGACTGCTCCGTCACTCGTCCGTGTTGTCCCGGGCAGCGCTATGACGCCGAGGCTGCGTCATGACGGATGGATGGAGGATGCTTGTCTTTGGACCAGCGCACAGAAGAATCACAGGCTGGTTCTGCGCGGTATAGGATGAAAAATTGCGAGGTAAAAGCGTGAATGCTTCATCTGATGTCTACAACAGCTGATTGTCAGCGTGTAAAAATACAGTGTCCCGAGAAAGTTTATCCAAAGAATCCTTAATATAATTTGCAGTTTTTATTCAACTCGTCTGAAATTTATCCGATGTCTAGCCAATGTAATGAGAAGGAAGTTGGGAAAGTTTCACCTGAATCGGTTTTGCTTAGCAGAAATGGTGGCATGTCTAAAAAATATCGTCAATGCAACCTTTACTTCAGGATCCATCAATTTCATTTTCATATTGTGTTATTCGAATTGAGCAGGAGAAGAAGATAACGTAAGTTGGATCGCATTTGGCTTTTTTGTCTCGTTAGGTGGCAGGTGCACTTCAAAGAAATGACCAAGATGCTTAACCCTCGCCGGACCTATTGGTTTTCTACATACGCGCCGGCCGAGGGGGGGGGGCGGGTACGACCCCCCCCCTCGCCATTTCGCCCCTGGTGGAGCTAGCGCGTCGCGGAAAAAACGAGCGTGTGCGCCGTTACGAGACGCAGAGATTGGTACCCGATTTGAAGGTCCTAGGTCAACCGGTGACCTCTGAGGTCAGGTCAAGTGCCCCAAGGTACGGTTCAGTTTTTGGTGAATAACTTTGCAAAAAACGGCCGCAGAGCCGCGATTTTGGCAGCATCGTGTTCGCCTCGCTCAGGCGCGTCGAATGATATACTTTTTGTCCGAGTCAGGTCAACTTGGGGTGTTGACCTCAGGTCAAGGTCAGGTCAGCACCCCTAGGTCACGAAGTTGGTCAAAAGAGGTCATGTCGCATATCATTCGATTCGGCAGGTCTTCCTGAGTCCATTGGTGGCTTTCCCGACTCGCTAGCTCAATTTGATCAAGAGTTATTGACGAAAAACTAATATGACCTTGATGACGTCATAAATGACGTCACGCAAGGTCAACATTGCAAAAGTGACGCATCTAACCTTGCAAGGAGTGCATCAAATCACGATTCTGTGTGCTTGAAATAGTTGGAGATCGTTCCCGGCGCCAGAATAGCAGTTTGAATTTTTCCCCATTGACTTATAATGGTGAGGTCACGAAAATGACCTGACCTCATATGACCTTTAGGAAAAATCCGAGATATACAAATTGTGAGACTCATAATGGATACTAGATCCTGCAAGTTTCATTTCCCTGTGACATCTTCTCTGGCAGTGAGGGCGTTGCGAAGTTGCGACATCTGAAGACCGTGCAGAGGTTCACTTATGACGTCATAGGTCAGTGACCTGACCTGACCCAAAAATGCGGTTGGTGTCAAAAGATGCGGCTTTGATCAAAGGTCAGGTATGCCCAGATTCAGCTCTCTATCGCCAGCGTGTTTGGAGCTATCGCGAAAAAACCCTATGGGGGGGGGCGGCACCCGCCCCCCCCCCCCTCGGCCGGCGAGGGTTAAAACTGCGATTTTGCGCATGCAGGAAGAAATCAGCGAACACTATCAACAGCTTCTCCGTAGATAAACCTGCACTTCAATATGCTACAGTGCTACAGCAAACAAAAACGATGCATCAGTAGGTAGTGACTTGCAGCAGTGCTTCACTGTTCTTCAAGGCCGGGCTCCGGCCTTGAAGAACAGTGAAGCACTGCTGCAAATCGGTGCTTGAAATTCTATCCACATCTGTTCACGCGGTGGTCGTTGCATCATTGGTGCGCTTTGGCCATATGAAGGTTACCATACAGTTTTGCTCATTCTTGCTCGGCATTGCTATAGACGATTCTAACTGAGAATTTGATCTCAGATGACTATTGCAGTATTTGACAAATTTGTGGACACCCATTTTGCTTCCACATGCTTTTTTTGCAGCCTACGAGCCGTCCTACAATAAATATAAGCGCTAGCCACGGCAGTACTAAAAATGACTTGAATTGGCGTCAAAATCGTATGATTTCTTGCCACCACTCCTGCCCAAAACAACGATTAGCATGCAACTTCGCCCACATACTTCACATTGAATAGTTAAAGCATCTTTTAAATTTCAGACAAGTTGAATACAAATAACAAATTTCAACAAAAAAAATTGTTAAGTTTTTTTTCGGGACACCCTGTATAAACCTTCGATTCGCCTCGCAAACAATACTTTCTTGTAAATTGTACGCAAATGTTGTCCTCGAAACTTTGATGGTAAAACTCTTATTGGTTCGGGCCTCGGATTTAACCCACGCATGACTGGGGGCTCCCCCTCCTGTTATCCTTCAATACCTTCCAAAACGCTGAACGCATCAACACTAAAATTTTAGTATCGTTGGCTGCACCAATGTGACACCAGTTGTGTGTAAATGAAAATGTCGCAGGCCGCAGCTACCATAGGTCGGCCGAAAATGACGTTAGAAGAACGTAATGGTTGGCCGATTTTGATGAAAAACATTGAACTACGGCTATCACTCTCAAGAGATTAGCTTTTTACAGCTAGATCCAATTTCTTTGCACAAAAGGACTCAGAATGCACAGGGCTATTGCTTATCAACCTGCTATCTCGCATAGTGCAATATAATAGTTAAATTTCAGTTAAGGTCAAGGATCATTTGAAGTCTGAATATATTCCTAAAAGCTGCAAATGTGAGAAATGAATTTCTGTAAGAATTGAAAGCTGGCAATATTTGACCTGTATCTTACAAAATTGAAAGAATATATGTTAATACGGTGCTGCATTGGCCACCTAGCACCTAAATACTGATAAATCAGTAAAGTGGCCACTAAAGCCACTTTAAAGTGGCCACTAAGTAAAGTATAAATCAGTGTAGTGGCCACTGCACTACACTGAGCCATTAGATGGCTAATGGCCGTTTCATTAGCCGACTACGAGCATCGATGTCCGTTTGAGCTGCTCCCCCGGTCCGTTAATTGTTCTGTGATCATATAACCTGTATACTGAGTGTGACTTGTATGACTTTGAGCACCAGAATTGTGGCACTTGAATCTGAGACTTTCAGTAGGGATCCGTTCGTCAATAGGTAGAGCTCGTCTGAAAAATTATATGTAAATAAACTGAAAGTTCATCGACACATTGCCAACATTTGTATATTGATAGAGACAAGTAGAAAAACACGGAACAAATAGTGCATGGACGCGTTTCGATTATTAAATCTTCATCAGCATGACATAATCACAGAGAAAACAAGATATAGCACACAAACATTCGAGCTCGTCACAGTGCAATCGTCTTGATTTTAAAAATTCATGCATATGACATATTCACTACTAATCCACCTGTAGGAGAATATCCACGAAAAAATGATAGCAAAATAGATCACTGACATACATATGACACATGGATAACAACAAATTTATACAGAACGATCATGAACAAGTAGGTACTTATACAAACTAATGACGCGTCTTCTTTAAACTATACATCGCCGCTGGTTTTGCCCATTTCATCGAACCCACCCTAATATTAATCGTTTCGTTCATTGCTATAAATGCCGCCTCTGTCGCCTTCCGATTGTCTTTGTTTTTACATAATGCTATAATTTCCGCCCCGCCCCATCTTGGTAAATGATGTGTTTTCTGAGCATGAATTACTACCGCGCTATGTTCTGCGTTGTTTCGCATGTCCCGCTTATGTTCCTTTAATCTAACGTCTAAGCCCCTCCCGGTTTCCCCTATATATGATTTGTCACAAGAACCACAAGGAATCTTATACACTAAACTTTTTTCTTCTCCATTTCTTTTTGTGTGGTTTTTCAGTATATCCCCTACCTTTGTTCCCGAAGAGAAAGCTATTTTAAATCCAGTCATTTCAATCTGTTTCGCTATCATCTCGGCTGGTTTCGAATTGGGAAGTGTTATATATCGTTCGGTTTTCTTCGTCTTTGTTGTCGCGCTTCGCTTTCGAATATTGATAGCTTTTCTTTTCAAGTTGACTAGAAATCCTTTGGGGTACTTTAATTTCGTGAATGATGCCATGATGTGCTGAATCTCTTCATCTATAAACTCTTCACTACAAATGCGATACGCTCTAAGGAAAAACCCCAACACTATCCCACTTTTAACCCGATCATTGTGTCCAGAATAGAAATGTACGTACGACTCTTTGTTTGTAGGCTTTCGATACACTTTAAATTTTGGCTGACTCCCACGCATGATCACAGTATCAAGAAATGCAATCGTCCCGTTGCTTTCTTTCTCAAGTGTAAACTGAATCTTTTCCTCTACCGAGTTAAGTCTATCAAGTTTGTCCTCTAAGTTCGTTTCTTTTGGCACTACTACGAGAATATCGTCAACATAACGCAACCAAATTACGTTACTGCCCATGATGCCCTGATAATGGTGCTTTTCGAGCCACTCCATGTACAAACATGCCGCCACCGGACTCAGTGGTGACCCCATGGCTAGTCCCCTATGTTGACTATACTCATCAGACTGAAATTGAAATCCCCCAAAGTTAAGGCACATTGCAAGTAATTTCAAATAGTCATCTTTTGGCACAGGTAACTGTTCGGAGTCCATATTCGCTACTACAGATTTGATCGCCTCTAACGCACCGTCTACCGAAACGTTAGTAAACAAAGACTTCACATCGAAACTAGCCAGGAACTTATCTGATAAGTCCATGTCCTTGATCTTGTCCATGAGATCCTCAGTGTTGCGGAGATGTGCGTCACTGATCGTGCCCAACGTGCTTGAAAGAGGCCTTGCCAAGACCTTCGCGAGTCGGTGTGGAGCACTGCCGATCCCTGACGTTATCGGTCGCATCGGAACATTCGTTTTGTGTAGCTTCGGGAGACCGCGCATCCGTGGTGCAGCAGGCGCCTCTTCTAGCAGATGGAGAAGATTTTTCCCTTTTTCGGATTTCTTGAGTACCTGTCTTGCTTCTTGATTGAACTTCTTACTAATTTTGTCCGTGTATCCCGAAGGTTTCTTTTCGTATGTTTCAGTGTCTTGGAGTAGGTCATTCATTTTGTTTGTGTAGTCATCGATGTCCATAATCACCAATCCACCTCCCTTATCTGCCTGGGTGACAATGATGGACGAATCCTTGGCTAATCTTCTCAACGCTTCCATGTATCTCCTTGGCAACTTATCAGCCTCCTTATCAGCTAGAGCTTTACAGCATAACAGCACGCCTTGAATAAAACCAGAGATTCAGCACATCATGGCATCATTCACGAAATTAAAGTACCCCAAAGGATTTCTAGTCAACTTGAAAAGAAAAGCTATCAATATTCGAAAGCGAAGCGCGACAACAAAGACGAAGAAAACCGAACGATATATAACACTTCCCAATTCGAAACCAGCCGAGATGATAGCGAAACAGATTGAAATGACTGGATTTAAAATAGCTTTCTCTTCGGGAACAAAGGTAGGGGATATACTGAAAAACCACACAAAAAGAAATGGAGAAGAAAAAAGTTTAGTGTATAAGATTCCTTGTGGTTCTTGTGACAAATCATATATAGGGGAAACCGGGAGGGGCTTAGACGTTAGATTAAAGGAACATAAGCGGGACATGCGAAACAACGCAGAACATAGCGCGGTAGTAATTCATGCTCAGAAAACACATCATTTACCAAGATGGGGCGGGGCGGAAATTATAGCATTATGTAAAAACAAAGACAATCGGAAGGCGACAGAGGCGGCATTTATAGCAATGAACGAAACGATTAATATTAGGGTGGGTTCGATGAAATGGGCAAAACCAGCGGCGATGTATAGTTTAAAGAAGACGCGTCATTAGTTTGTATAAGTACCTACTTGTTCATGATCGTTCTGTATAAATTTGTTGTTATCCATGTGTCATATGTATGTCAGTGATCTATTTTGCTATCATTTTTTCGTGGATATTCTCCTACAGGTGGATTAGTAGTGAATATGTCATATGCATGAATTTTTAAAATCAAGACGATTGCACTGTGACGAGCTCGAATGTTTGTGTGCTATATCTTGTTTTCTCTGTGATTATGTCATGCTGATGAAGATTTAATAATCGAAACGCGTCCATGCACTATTTGTTCCGTGTTTTTCTACTTGTCTCTATCAATATACATTTGTCTGACATGAACACCGGAACAAATAACGCAGAAAAGCATGAATATCTCACAAAAAGAAAGCTCTCAAGCAGTTTCAATCGTCTTAAATTTCTGAATGATTGCATTCTAGAGCAAGTATTGCCGAAATCGGCTCCTCAACAACTTAAGAGCAAAGATCATCCATTTAGCACAACTGCCCGTAGCTTTTTAGAAGAAGCGTGCTCAGAGATAAGGGACAAGATATACATTCTACGAGATGAATTGAAAGGAGTGCCGATATCGACTGAGCTACGAACGAAACTGAAGAACTTCAACGACAAACAGCAGACGAAACTCAAACGAAAACTGAAGACTTTGTGCGACAACAGCCCATGGAAGGAAGCTGGCAATTTAGAAATCGTCACGAACCTATCATCACGAGCACTGAATGACAACGAAAAAGAAGCACTAGCCCTCGGAGTAAAGTTTGATACGGGGAAGGACAAAAATCAATATGTGGATCACGTTCGTCGCAACACTAGATGGAACGATGAAGATGTAGAAAAGGGTTTTATTCAAGGCGTGCTGTTATGCTGTAAAGCTCTAGCTGATAAGGAGGCTGATAAGTTGCCAAGGAGATACATGGAAGCGTTGAGAAGATTAGCCAAGGATTCGTCCATCATTGTCACCCAGGCAGATAAGGGAGGTGGATTGGTGATTATGGACATCGATGACTACACAAACAAAATGAATGACCTACTCCAAGACACTGAAACATACGAAAAGAAACCTTCGGGATACACGGACAAAATTAGTAAGAAGTTCAATCAAGAAGCAAGACAGGTACTCAAGAAATCCGAAAAAGGGAAAAATCTTCTCCATCTGCTAGAAGAGGCGCCTGCTGCACCACGGATGCGCGGTCTCCCGAAGCTACACAAAACGAATGTTCCGATGCGACCGATAACGTCAGGGATCGGCAGTGCTCCACACCGACTCGCGAAGGTCTTGGCAAGGCCTCTTTCAAGCACGTTGGGCACGATCAGTGACGCACATCTCCGCAACACTGAGGATCTCATGGACAAGATCAAGGACATGGACTTATCAGATAAGTTCCTGGCTAGTTTCGATGTGAAGTCTTTGTTTACTAACGTTTCGGTAGACGGTGCGTTAGAGGCGATCAAATCTGTAGTAGCGAATATGGACTCCGAACAGTTACCTGTGCCAAAAGATGACTATTTGAAATTACTTGCAATGTGCCTTAACTTTGGGGGATTTCAATTTCAGTCTGATGAGTATAGTCAACATAGGGGACTAGCCATGGGGTCACCACTGAGTCCGGTGGCGGCATGTTTGTACATGGAGTGGCTCGAAAAGCACCATTATCAGGGCATCATGGGCAGTAACGTAATTTGGTTGCGTTATGTTGACGATATTCTCGTAGTAGTGCCAAAAGAAACGAACTTAGAGGACAAACTTGATAGACTTAACTCGGTAGAGGAAAAGATTCAGTTTACACTTGAGAAAGAAAGCAACGGGACGATTGCATTTCTTGATACTGTGATCATGCGTGGGAGTCAGCCAAAATTTAAAGTGTATCGAAAGCCTACAAACAAAGAGTCGTACGTACATTTCTATTCTGGACACAATGATCGGGTTAAAAGTGGGATAGTGTTGGGGTTTTTCCTTAGAGCGTATCGCATTTGTAGTGAAGAGTTTATAGATGAAGAGATTCAGCACATCATGGCATCATTCACGAAATTAAAGTACCCCAAAGGATTTCTAGTCAACTTGAAAAGAAAAGCTATCAATATTCGAAAGCGAAGCGCGACAACAAAGACGAAGAAAACCGAACGATATATAACACTTCCCAATTCGAAACCAGCCGAGATGATAGCGAAACAGATTGAAATGACTGGATTTAAAATAGCTTTCTCTTCGGGAACAAAGGTAGGGGATATACTGAAAAACCACACAAAAAGAAATGGAGAAGAAAAAAGTTTAGTGTATAAGATTCCTTGTGGTTCTTGTGACAAATCATATATAGGGGAAACCGGGAGGGGCTTAGACGTTAGATTAAAGGAACATAAGCGGGACATGCGAAACAACGCAGAACATAGCGCGGTAGTAATTCATGCTCAGAAAACACATCATTTACCAAGATGGGGCGGGGCGGAAATTATAGCATTATGTAAAAACAAAGACAATCGGAAGGCGACAGAGGCGGCATTTATAGCAATGAACGAAACGATTAATATTAGGGTGGGTTCGATGAAATGGGCAAAACCAGCGGCGATGTATAGTTTAAAGAAGACGCGTCATTAGTTTGTATAAGTACCTACTTGTTCATGATCGTTCTGTATAAATTTGTTGTTATCCATGTGTCATATGTATGTCAGTGATCTATTTTGCTATCATTTTTTCGTGGATATTCTCCTACAGGTGGATTAGTAGTGAATATGTCATATGCATGAATTTTTAAAATCAAGACGATTGCACTGTGACGAGCTCGAATGTTTGTGTGCTATATCTTGTTTTCTCTGTGATTATGTCATGCTGATGAAGATTTAATAATCGAAACGCGTCCATGCACTATTTGTTCCGTGTCTTTCTAATTGCCAACATTGTTAATGATACATAATTCCGAATGTTTCCTACGAACAGCTACGGACATTAGTTCCCAAGTCCGGCCGAAGCCGTCGTTTCCGAGTCGGTCGGAGCGGCCGTCGGCCCGCGTCTCGCCCGTAAACCCCGACTGCTGCCGCCGCCGTCACTCGGCTCCGTCAGCTCGGTGCCGGGCAGGCGTGACAGATTTGGTAAAATTTGCGCCACCCAGGCCATATAAATATGCGGTAAAAAGTGATGCGCATTTCGGTGAATTTCATTTTGCTATTAAAGAGCGCATAAACTGTCATACCTCGCTTGTAAGAAGCTAGATTTTCAGACCTTGATGGGATTTGAACTTTGAAGTGACTATTCCACCCAGTATAAGTTATCAAAATTATGCACTATGTCCTTGAACTTCGAGTGTTGCAGACTTTAAAATTAAATAGTTCCGATTTAAAGATAATTGTTTTAAATCCCGCGAAGTGCGGCAGATATCGCACGCTTATTGTGCTTGGTTTTTATGCATAACTTTATGCTTCGACTAAGGTTTGAGTAAGAGTTTCAAAAATCGCTTAATCTGCGCTGACGTCATAAAGTCAAAAGGGGCATGCGATGGCCCCTTGGAACTCAAGTGCTGCAGACTGGAAAGTTAATCATTTCCCAATTAAGGCATTTTTCTATGTTGCGTGTGCACAAGCCGGAAACATTTCCGAACTAAGGCATTTTTCGATATTGCGTGTGCACAAGCCGGTAATTGGAAACCAGGGACCCCACTTTGGCTATCTCAACTCCAATGGGCTAATCACTAGGATAATACAAACCATATATAACATGAATCATGTATTCATGTTATCTATGTGCCAATTAATGTAAAAGTGGGATAATCACTGTAAGAATAGGGCATGCTTACTTTTGCTATGCAAAAATTAATTAAGTGGTTTTAATGGTACAAGAATGACAAAATGGGGAGGAAAAGGTGTTCAAGACGTTTTTTGGAAGGTCCGTTCAACAGTCAAAAGTCACTTAGCGTGAAATATTTTTGGATTTTGTGTGTTTTTGAGCGGGATATAAATGCAAAAAATTACAAACTAGGTATGTCTGGCACTGAAGGTGCTATCATTGCAGTTAAATTACCGGAAGCTACACCGAGACATGCAGGAGCCTCTGGATGCCATAAGGTAATATAAATGTCATCCCAGATGGGATATCTAACTCTTACAAAAAATCCCGGTACTGAAGGCTCATAGACAGTAACAATTGCTGCAATCTTGGAACTGAAACACCAGTAAAGCTTTTCGAAATGTTTTCATATCATACAGCATACAATGAACTGTCAAAATAACGCAATACAAAAGTTTGAGTTGTCTCTGAACTATATTAGATGTGGCAAAATAAAGATGAAATATTGGTCATATTTCCCCCAAGACATATAATCAGTGATTGTAAGAGAAATGGCTTCAATATTTTAAAGTGTAATATGTTACATTTAGCCCTTAGTTGCCACTTTGATGTGGCAATTTCGAATATTATATTTTTTCAGCCTTCCTCAGCTTATCTTCGACACATAAATGTCCAGATTTTAAAATGTGGTGTTACAAGAAGAAATGGGAGGGCGCCTTATGTTTTAACAAACACAATAGTTGCCTCGTAAACGCTTATCAATAACAAATGTTTTGGAACTCTTGACATTCATCCAAAAACTGCGATGTCTGGGCTCCAATGCGCCTTAGCCCGAAACGTCAGCATAAAAAACAACACAACATCCAAAGCACATCAATATTACCATATTGCTGTTGCGCAGCAACTAAAACTTCACAAGATTTCACCCGTGCCCAGATGGGGTCTGCCGAGCAACGCGGTCTGATGGGGGGGGGGCATTTTGCCCCCCCCCTCCTCAGATCTCGAGAACCACGCAACATAGCGACAAGCGGTAAACGGTGTTGGATAGCCCCAACGGGGAACTACCTTGTGACCCAATTTCATTGACCTCGGTCAAACCGATGACGTCACAGGTCAGGTCAAAGGTCGAATTTTCACCGTTTACAGGCATTTCAAGAAATGCGCTGTAAAATCGTGTAAAATGCATTTCATTGAAAATCATCGATGGGGAAATGTTCTTCAAACACATATTTTGCTATTTGAGGTCACTGATACCAGGTCAGGTCACAGAGGTCAGGTCACTGGGGGGGGGGGGGAGGGTCACAATATGAAAGTGTCGTGTGATACATGTTTTATGCTCCATTTTACATGACAAATGCGATTATGTGGGTCAGACAGACTTTAGGGCCAGCTTAGGTCACGTTTTGGTCAAGGTCAGGTCAAGGTCAGGTCAAGGTCAGGTCAAATTAGGTCAAATTTCAAAGTTGATATTTTTGCATAAAATGGGTATCGATTCGATGCAGCTCGTCACGGGGAGTTCAATGGTGGTCTCCGTGTTGCGCTACGAGGTCTAGAATTGCTAAAAATTGAGTTCAAAAATTTGACGTCATCAATTTTTAACAGTTTTTTTTCGCTATAACTTGGCCAAAAAAAGAGGTATCGATCTAAAAGTTGGTATGTATATCGAAGAGCGCAGGGACTATCACATATATTCCGTTTTTTTCGAATTTCTAAAAATTTTTGGAAATTTTTTGAGTTTTTCTAAAAAAAAATCAATTTATTTGATTTTCGGGGGTCAAAATCCCAAAATTTCGAAAATCCGAGATAGCAGTTTTGTAGCGCCGTCTTTTTCCTACACAACCACATAAAGAACTTTAAAATTGCTTGTTAACTGTAGAATTGGTGAGCGTTTCAAGATATCATGTTTTTTGCTCATTTTTACACGAACATGACCTCAGTTTGACCTCAATAACTCCTGACCTGAGGTGACCTGTGACTTGAAATTTTGTGTGAAGGTGTCAAATTGATGCCCTGTAAGGTACCCAAAATTTGGCGGCGCTGCGCGCCGCCGTTTTCTCGCTATTTAAGAAAAACCACAGGGGGGGCCAAAATGCCCCCCCCCATCAGGGCGCGGGTTAACAACAACAGGGATTCACAAAAGCAAAACGCTTGTCTTATTTTGTTGTTTGTTCTGATGTGTACCGGAGCTTGGTTGGATCATTGCTCTGGTGAATCCAAAATAAGGAGTACGCTGTGAGTGAGACATACTGTCCTCTCACTTCTCAGTAAGCTATCCAATGTTCACAAAAAGGTCCTTGGATTTCGTTTCTCTGTGCGTTGGTACGCAGCAGAAAGGAAACTTTTTATTAAAGCTTGGTCACACATTCTTCTAAAGCGAAGAAAACGATGAAATTTCGCCCATTCTAAACGCTGCGGGAGACGCAAATGCTTTCAAACCCCCTTTGATACGCCTGTGCATTAGACGTGCCGGAGCTTGGGAAGCTCTATGCAGCTCAATAGGCGATAGGATGTGGTCTGTGGGCCCCTGGCCCCTGGCACACGGCCAGTCAGTCGTGCCCCGCCACCCCGGTCCGGTAACCTCCGGGGGGGGGGGGGGGAGGGCAGTGCCTAGTAGCGGTGCTGGCTGCCTCCGCCACTGGCAGGGGCCCGGAAACGGAGGCCTCCCACCCCGCCCCGAGCTCCGTCTCGGCTCGCTCGGGGCGGGGCGCGCCGCTGACCGCACGCCGCCGCCATCTTGGAATCGGGATACTGGCGTCAGAGGGAGGGCGGCTGCGCCGACTGCCGCAGGCGCGGGGAGGAGCCTCGCTAATCGCACTTACCTGGTGCGCTCCCGTTCCGATCTCCGCTGCGAGTCGCTCTCACACGCACTGTCCCGAGTTCAGGCGGCACAGCGGGCCGCGGCGCGCACACCGTTCCGTCCTCTCGCAGCGCATTCGCCGACTGATCATACATAGAGTGAAACACTGTTTAGCCCTTAACGTACAAATGTTTATTTGAGCAGTTATACAATTATAAACAGGCCAGCTGTATACACTCCAGTGTTTGTAGTTGCATTGTGCGATTTGCTTATCAGAATGGCCATGGCGTGTCAGGTTTGGAGAGGGAGGAAGCGTGTTCCTCTCTCCAGCGCGGGAAGAGGGGAGGACGCCGCGCCGAGGGAGTCCTCGTCTCTCTGTTTGGGATAACCGGTAAACAAGGACCGATATGGTGCGCCGTCAATGAATTCAGCTGAACAGCTCAGCAATGAATGGGAAGCTGAGTTGAGCCTCCTCAGCGTGCGAACCACGTTGAAGTGAAGTGGGCGACATAGATGCTGGCTACAACTCAATCATTGTGACGATTTTAACATTTTATTTTTGTAAATGAGTGAATTTGACAAGCTTCAATCTCACATTTTCAACAGATGTATTTTTTTCGCCACATTCTAAACTGCTAGTTTTGGGATAATGCCTGATAATTAAAAAAAAACAGCAATCATACCAAACATACCTAATACCTATGCATACGGCAAAAAATTAAATGTAACGTGTTCGGTTTCCTTTGATCGGTTTATTCATATCAAATACATAGCTGCAAATACGCGGGACCTTTACAATGAACCCCCCCCCCCAAAAAAAAACTGAACGAGCTTGACAAAGTTTAATTTATAGCTCACTTTTTGGCTGATCTATGACCCCTTAACAAATGTCAAAGTGAACCATCAGATTTCTCGTGACACGCCTAACTACCCGAGGACCGTTGGGGGGGGGAGGGGGCGAAACGGCCCCTGTCCTTTTCCGTAGATATCTCCTAAACTGCGGCCATCATCACCAAACTTTTAAGACCCCTCCGGGCATCAATTTTACACATTGCGGCCAAAATTGTTTCCAAGGCTATGATAGGTTTGTCTGAAATGACGTCAGAATGACGTCATGTTCTGCCATTTTCGACCTAAAAACAAGGTTTCGCGAGAGGAGCTGCCACGCCTACAGCTTTAAAGCTACAGGAAAATGTTCAAGATATAAAAGGTATATAATAACCAAGGCCATACAAATGCTATCTCGGACTTTAAGACATTTGAATTTTGACCCCCAAAAATCAAAGAAGTGTTTTTCTATATAGTAGCCAAAAAAATCCAAAAAGTTTTTCGAGTTTTGAAAAAAAACGAATAGATATGACAGTGCTTACCGCCCTCTTTCCACATATTAGATTTAGGATCGATAGGGGAGAGCGGGGCCAGTTGAAACACGGGGTCAGATGAAACATGGCTTTATTTTCAACAGTATGCAACATATGGCGTTGCCGACACCACTGCGCATCCGCGCTCGACCACTTCCTTTGTCAACGGCGTTTGAGCGGCAAACGGACGGTAATTTTGATTTGACACTTGTTTTTGTGTTTTTGAGGGGCGTTTGGGAGAAATCGTTCTTATGAATATTTTGTGATATCTCATATACCTTTGTTTGCTGAAAGAAGAACTCCTGGCTCCGGAATAACGCCTTATTTGGCCCTTCATTCAGCATGATGCCATCCCTCCAGCTCGTTTGACATGTGCTTTACGGCGCGTGCGAGATGGCGGGAGCGGATGGGGTCAATTGAAACGCTTCTCTGAGGGTCAGTTGAAACAGGGCCACAGGCCGTTTCAATGGACCCCGGTGACCTTTGCAATGGTTATTGTTCAGGGGCTGTAAATATTAAAGGAAATAGTCCACCTTTGAAATGAGCTTTTAAACTGAAATAGTCATAGGCGCGGGAGCCGGGGGGGGGGGGCAGTGGGGGCAGCTTGCCCCCCCAACTCTGGGGCCGTGGGGGCGGTGCCCCCACAGCTTTGAGACGGAATACCACACTTTTTTGCAAATGTTTTCTTTTTTTGTTTAAAAAGCCGAGGGGTGAAAATTAAGTGGCCTAAAACCGGTGAGAAAACTAGATTTGGGGGTACCCTAGGTTGATCTCTATTATGGTGTGCCCCCCCAGTCGGAAAGTAGTTCCCGCGCCCTTGGAAATAGTAGTTTAATAGAGCTCAATTTTTGACCCCTTTTTCTCCAGCCTTTTGCTTGAAAGCAAGCACACTATAGCCTGAGATATTTCTCATTTTTCTCATCCGCCCATTTTACCATAGTCTATGTGCTTTATGTCACCTATTATGAGGAACTTTGCACTTTTAGCTTTCCAACGACCTATTGAATGTAGCATTTGGAAAAGTAAACCGGACAAAATATCTCCCTAAGAAAGTGGCCTTAAAGAGGAAAACGTCCCATTGTTAAGGATAGGTGCAATTGACCCCATGGGCTGGTTCAATTGACCCTCGCATCGGGGTCATTTGAAACGGGCGTAGAGCTGTTTTATAAGCATGCGTTTGGCAGCAAAATATGTTTGAAACATAATTTTACATATCTTAAAATAAAGCCAAAAGAGCATATTTTTTCATGGCATTGTGCATTTTTCGATATGACAACTAGGTCTCGCTGTGCATGTCAATATATAAAAAGTGGTTCAACTGGCCCCGCTCTCCCCTACCTCTTTTTTGACCAAGTTATAGACTTAGGGAAAAAACTGTTCAGAATTGATGGCATTGGCGTCAAATTTCCAGACTCAGTGTTTAGCAATTCTAGACCACGTAGCGCAAAACAACGACCACCATTAGACTCCCCGTGACGAGCTGCATCAAATTATTACCCATTTATGCATATCTATCAACTTTTAAATTTGACGTAATTTGACCTGATCTTGACCTTCACCAGAACGTCAACTAACTTGCCCCCAAAGGCTGCTTAACCCGCGCGGGGCTGGGGGGGTAAATTTTACCCCCCCTCGCGAATTTTTGCGATATCTGAAAAACGGCGGCGCGCAGCGCCGCCAAACTTTCAGTACCTTTTCTTACATCAATTTGACACGTTCCCTGAAAATTTGAGCGAAATCCGTCGGAAATTTTTTGAGAAATTGACGTTTTAGTGACGTCATGTTCGCCATTTTCGCCTCAAAAACGGCAGAAGTTCAAACGCCGCTAACATCTTCATTTTTAAAGGAATCAAGACGTAACAAAAAAGGTTATACGTAATTTTACTTTGTCTATCAAATGGCTATCTCGGTTTTTTGAAAATTTTGGATTTTGGCCTAATTTTTTTCAAAAAACTGACTTTTTTGGGAAAAACATTATAAAATCCAAAATTTTGAGTCTATCGAAAAAACCGGAATACATGTCAGAGAAGTGGTCTATGTGCACCTACATACCAAATTTTAGAAGAATCGGTTCAAAAATGTGGGAGTTATTCAAAATTTTATGACGTCACGACACACAAATTTTTTGAAAAATGACTTTTTTGGAAGTTCTAGACCTCGTACGGAAACAAAAATAGCACCATTCGATTCGCCGTGAAAAACTGCATCAGATAGACACCTTTTTAGGCCTTAACAACCAACTTCAAAATTTGACCTCACTTGACCTGACCTTGACCTGACCTCGACCTGAAATTCATCCAGAGGTGGTCCATATCACTTATTGAGTGTGCCTATTGAATTCTATGAGTAAAATGACCCATAAAACATGTGTCGCACATGCCCTTTTCTATATTTTGTTTTTTGGTGACCTGACCTGACCTGACCTGACCTTGACCTTGACCTCTGAATGATATTGTATGCAACGAATATTGTCTTGGTAGCCTAAGAATACGTTTTGGGCGATCAGTCTCAGTCCATGACTCCATTCTTCGGCAACTACGGTGCAAGGCCGATACTGTAGAAACTTGCAATTTGTACCCTTGACCTGACCTTGACCTTGACCTCAAACTTTAAATTAAGTACATGTTTTTAGTAGTTCGTGATGAGAGCTTTCGATTGGCGTTTGAATTTTCCAAATCGGACCATTAGTTCGGGAGATAACAGGGGGGTAAAATTTACCCCCCCCCCAGCCCCGCGCGTTCGGCTGGAGACCCCAGCCCCGCGCGGGTTAACCCACATAATCGCATTTGTCATGTAAAATGGACCTTAAAATATGTATCACACGGCACTTCAATATTGTGACCCACAGTGACCTGACCTCTGTGATCTGGCCTGGCATTAATGACCTCTAATAGCAGAATATGTGTTTGAAGAACAATTCTCCATGGATGATTTTCAATAACATGCTTTTTACTCGATTTTCCGGCTTCTAAATTCTCCCGTTACCTGGAATTGCGCGATCGAACGGTGGGGCCTGGGGGTCGGGGACTCAAGGGCACAAGCTCCGCTTAGCGTAGGCTCCGGCTCTGTGAATCCGTCCCTTCAAACATTCGGGCTAAATTTATATAAAAAAATGCGATGGGTAGCTGGTCCAGGCTTACTCTTGCCTGGCAGAAATTGCTATTTTTAGGCGGCAGCATGCGTGAGAAAGGCGCATGCTGCACCGCAGTACACGGAAGCACTGCGGTACAGTCTACCTGTCAGCAAAGCATCACTTCCCGGGGCCCTTCTCACGGGACGGTCCGGCTAGAAGGAAATCACAAAGGATGAACCCAACCTGTCTGCCACCACTGCCTTCCCAGAGCTGTCCGACGGAATCCTGACCTCGGTGCAGCTGGTAGGTGGCAGCTGACACGATAGGTCGACCCTTCCCAGAGAGGCGCAGCGCTGGCAACAAGAACAATGGGGTCGACGACATCGGCCGGCGCCAGCAGCCGGCGCTCCCAGGGTCATAAATCGGAGTCGCCAGCCGCGGCCACCTGCCCCTCCGGCCTTTACGAGCCGACAGACAGACCAGCTCAGTCTGTCTCTGGCGGAGATGGAGTCGGAGATGGAGAGAGGAGAGAGGGAAGAAGGGATAGTTGGAGAGACGGAGAGATGGAGAGACTGAGACGGATAGATGTAACGACAGAAGGACGGAAAAACGGCGTGGAGAGACGGATGGATGAAGAGAATAATAGAATGAGGGACGTAGAGACGATAGAGGAGACATAGGCACGATACAGATGAAGACTGAAATGGAGCAGTGCGGATGTCATATTTCATTTTTTTTTCATTATAGAGACGAGTTGATGGCGATTATAGAGACAGAAGTGGAGAGGTACTTACCGAGTGGTGGAGACAAACGAGGATACGATTTGGAGACGTTGCTGCTCGGATATGCTCAGCATGAGCGAGGCCAGTGCGGTTTGTCAGAGTAATTAGCATGTGATGATTGGTGTCGTTGTTCCAACAAATTAGCAATGCATTAATCACGTAGTTATTTGACAAGCGTGATGTCGCTTGTTTGCCTACCGCCTATAACTTGACGTATGTAAGCCCGTTGGTTGCCAAATTTGACTGGTCCGAATTGACTAATCTTTGATCGGCGTTCATTGACTTTTTTCATTGATGTCATTGGTGGTCAGTCAGTCAGTGGTCAATGATCAGTTGCCAATGATCAGTGGTCAGTAGTCAGTGATCAGTGGTGATGATCAGAGTCAGTGGTCATTTATCCCTGGTCTCTGATCCCTGTGAACTGTCACCCAACACCGCTCGGCCGAAGGGCCGTCGGTCTGTGCTCCGCGTCCACTGTCCAGTATCCAGGGCTCCGGCATCCCGGGGGAGGGGGAGGGGGCAGAGGGGGGAGGGGTGACCTCGCTGGCCAGCCGGCTCTGGCCACTGTCAAAAGGTCAGCCGCACCGCGCCGCCTTCTAATGAGACGCTGCAGGGATCCGGTGACATCCACGGGCCGCGCGGAGCAGACGGGGATCGGCCGCCCCGCGACGGGACGAGACGGGACGGGACGGGACGAGACGAGACGGGACGGGATGGGACGGGACGGCTGACGGGACGGGGCTGGCGGGGAAGGACGGAGGGGACGTGGGGTGACGGGCGGGGAGGGACAAGGCAAGATGGGATGGAAAGGAAGGCATTAGACGGAATGGGATGACACGGGACGGGACGGGGCAGGATGCTATGGGATAGGATGAGATGAGACAGGACGGGACCGGGCAAGCGGAGAGGGACGGGACGATGTTGGGAGGCAATGTTGGGACGGGACTGGACGGGATGAGAGGGATGAGATGGGATAAGACGAGACGGAACAGGATGGAACAGAGTGGGACGGGACAGTAGAGGAGGGGCTGGTGGGACGAGACGGTACGAGATGTAACAGAACTTTAACGGATTTCCTATCACTTGCTTTTATACTTATGGTATAGCTGTTATGTCTTTGCATATTGCAATGAACTTCTCCCATGCATTTTATCGGCATACAGAAACGAGTGTGATTGAAACTACTGAATTATTTTTTTTTCTAACCAACAAGCCTATCACTCCTCCCTTGTTGGCAAAAAAAAAAAATTCATTCCATTTTTCATTCCATAGTCATTGACACATAAATGTAGTTACGTTGAATGCAGTCTTGACGGAATTTCATTGACAAACTTCAAGAGTTTTTCAACCAATGCTAATAAAATACACTGAATGCATTCGTATTGCAATTGCAATCGTAACTAAATGCTAACTGGCCTCTGTCGTTGCCGGAGAGCTGTCGAAGGCTCCTCCCGCCCGATGGCGCTACCGGCGGAGTGGTAGATGGCGCTGCCCACCAGCGGTGGCTCTCGAGCCTGCACAGTGCATAGTGCACACTGCACGTCACACACTACGAGGCACTGAACAGATGCGAAATAAACTAGTTTTGTTCCTCACGAGCCGTGGTGGAACATACCAAAAGTCGCAGAGCAAACTGCGATCAGATCAAAGTGAAACAGATCTTGCCGTGGTTGTCTACCAAAGTGACCTCAATAGTTTATTTTCAAATAACATTTTCCTGGATTATTATTTAACTCGCAGTTAAAGGTGAACATTATATTTCCTTGGCAAATATTCGAACAGTAGTTCATCAATCCAATCAACGTGACAATCAAAAATCGTCACGTTCCTCGCAGTGTTCCTCCGATGTTCATCGGATGTTTGCAATGCTCATAAAACAATGTTTCTCTTGAGAGCACTCGGCAAATTTCATCAAATATAGCTTCGACTGAGCGGGAGTGTGCCAACCTCTTCCAAATCTTTACCTGTTATTAAGTCCTCTTTAACCGTTTTCACGACGGGCTATCCGGCGAATGCACCTGATTTGACCAAATCTGCACCTAATTTCTTTTACAGCAAATATCTTCATTTTATGAATTGATATGGCAAAGCAAGCATATAAGCAATTAGTGCAACCCTAGATGCTAAGAGACACACTGAACCTGATTTGACCAGATCTGCACCTAATCTGTACCACAGATGTGCACCAAATGTGTACCAGATGGCTGTCGTGAAAACGGCTTTTATGTATCAGCGGAAAGTTGCCAAATGAAAGATGAAGGGCTCAGTTCAGAATGCACATAGGTCTGATCATTTTCCAAGGCAGGTTTTTCGACACAGCCCAATTTTAGAGCCGTGGCAGTCGAAGGACTTTTGCGTTTCTTCTAATTCCACCAATTGTCTATGCCTAAAACCACGGAATATATAGTATGCGACATATATGTCGTAATAAATGTCGTAGACTATCTACTCCGTGCTAAAACTGTCGGTCACGCGTAGTTTCAGCACACATGCCAGCTATGATGGCTTGAAAAGCTATTTTGAGCATTATGCTTATGTTTGTGACAAGATGATAGCCTTGCTCTCATGTCTAAAAGGGGTCTAAAAACAAAATTTTCTTGACATTTTTGTTGCCTGACCATTTTGTTTTATATAAGCAGTAAGCACAAAGCTATCATTCATAGGTGCCTGTCACACCCATCAGCTATTTCAAAAGTGTTTATTTATATTACCTATTTGTTTTATTATCATATTTATAGTTTATTTTTATCGGTATCATAATAGCTTTCAATTTCATGGCAAAGTCATTGCAAAGATCTCATTTCCACACAATGCACGGTTGATATTTACAAGAGGCTGCAGCCGTTGTTTGTATTCCTGCTGCAGTGACTGGTGACGGAGCCAGCCGACAATTCAGCCAGCAGGTGACGTCACAGGTGGTCGGTAACTCAGCCTAAGTGACGTCATAAGACCACCTCGGTAGCGGCGAGGAGGATCGAACACGGCCGCTCCTCCGGTCACTGCGGGATGGCGACATCGGCCCGCTCACTTTCATTCACTTCCAAGGACTATCGGCGGCAGCTATCCATGGAAAAAGAGGTCAAATATTTGAAAATGAGATAATCGATTTTTGGCCAAAATAAAACAAATAGTGATAAAGATCGTTTTAACAATAATGAATGTTGTTTTAGCGTATTGCTGTTAGTTTCCTTTCATAAAGGACGCCTAAGTTCTCAAACATTTACAAAGCGGAATGAGAACGGAATTGACTTTGTTCTATTGGAATAGATTATGGAAAGTGTACAAGAAAGAGACAGAAATGTTATGTTGCCTAAGAAAATATGTGGTATGTATTCTAAAATAGTTTACAGCATTAAGTTTGTTAGATCTTTCATCTCAGTTACAACACATAGTAACCCAACATGTACAAGTACATATAGGTCGCAGATGACAATAGCGGTCGCAGAAGAAAATACTTAGGTCACATATGTAGATAACATGTCGAATTGTTGGGATCAAGAACGAAGACTTACAGACTGCAAAAGCCGAAGGGTGATCGCGGATAGCTCTGACGATGAATGTATGTAGTTCATGACAGGCAAAAAGAAAAAAATGTAGTTCGGGTAAAGCAATGCATGGTGCCTAATCGGCTGCCATGAAAAGGAAACGGTAGTAGATAATGCATGTATTCATGAAAACATTCCAGAAACAGCACTTTTTGCAATAACCATACATTGTAAGACAATCACGATCAACCACACTCATTCCTGACTAAATTAGATGAAAGATCATGAAGTGATGCTCTAGTGCGAACTACCTTTTGAATGGTAAATATTCTGAGAAACGCTGGACGAGTAACACACGCATGAGTTCGGATGTTATTATGAACGAGAATCGATCTCCAATGATAGCCGTTCCACTTTGTAACGTTCTTGCACCATACATGATGACATTTTATCAGAAGCAAAAATACACACCCCAAAGCTCGCTAATCCTCCCAGAACACTCAAATGATCACAACTCAAGCCAGGATGCTCAGTCTTTCTCCGTCAGTTACACTCGTGACATGCAAGTTCCTTCTTTCACACACCGATCACCCGTGACAAAAATCTTCGAGCACCATCGGGTGAGTATTACGCCAGGCGCCAGCACTTCTTCCTTTACAGACGAAATCACACAATTTATGCCTCTCACCCCAACCTACTCTCCAACACAGCTCCCGCAGGTCCAGACAGCTCCAGACAGCCTCACCCTCGCTCATCGCACGGCCCGGGGGCTGCCCAGCACGGGCCTGACCTCGCACATCACAGATATAGTGGCGTCTTCTGGCGCCCATTTCGACCTCAGGGCAGATGACCGGCCGACCGCCGGGTCCGACCGCCGTGCGTGTTGAACTCCACGGCGTGGCCGATGATTTTCTCCTTCACCTCGAAGCGGTTTGGCTCCGTCCGCTGGATGCTGAACGTGAAGGCGGGGCCGTGGAACTCGAAGGGCTTAAACTCTGCTGGCTTGGCGGCCTGTGGAAAATAACACAAGGTTAGAATGATGTGCTTACAACTTAACGGCTCTTCACGACAATTGTTGTTACTTGCATTAGTAGGACAAAGTGACGGGCTGTAATCGTTGTGAAGGATCGGCCGGTTTACATGAGGCGACGTTTATAGCTCTGATCTGCTTTCGAGCGAACTCACAGGCCGATTAACTACTGAATCCGATGAAATTACCGCTAAATAAAGTCACTACGCGCGCCTAATAAGGTAACCCTGACATAAATCTACGAATTTAACGACCTGTTTCTGTTTAATTGGACCATAAATGCCAGCTTGGCCTACGTGTTGTTTCATTATAAGCTGCCATCTGGCCACACCGCTATGCATTCACTGACCTGGGAGGTGATGGGTCCAATCGAACCTCCAGCTGACCCGGATCCCGAAGCACCACCGCCTGCTCCTGATGAAGACGCAGAGCCTTCCGCTGAAGAGCCGCCTTCAGAAGAGCTTCCTCCGAGGGAATCTCCCTCTGAATCACTGCCACTGCCTCCTTCTGAGGAACTTCCACCATCTAAAAAGATGACTCCACCATCGCTCGATGTGAACTGGGAATTGCTTGACGAGAAACCGTCGGACGCCACGATCACCTCGCTATCTCCGTCACCAAATCCTGCCTGGAGGCTGCCGGCGTCGTCTCCGAACCGGCTGCCGGCTCCAGCCGAATTACTACCATCCAGCAGTCCCTGGCTCGACCTATCGTCACCGAACTGCCCAGCGCCGCCAGCCGAGGACTGGTCGAAGAACAGACCACCCTGACCGGCTCCGGCACCTCCTCCAGAAGCGGAGCCAGCCTCTCCTCCGCTGACACCTCCCTGGGAGAGGTCACCGTCCGCCGACCGTCGCCCGCTGTACGTCGAAGGGTCGGGCGGAGGAGGCGCGAAGCCGACCATCACCTGCTGGTCGGTGATGACAAAGCCGCTGTTGCCCTCGACGCGGTAGAACAGCTTGCGGAGGTCGCCGTTGGGGTCGACCACCTGGAAGTTGCCGACCACTACTCCTGCGTCGTCCCGCTGTTCCGTGTGTGACTTCTGGTCGCCCGTCTCCGGAACGTTCACATCGTACTGATACTCGTACGGCTGTACGGAATTAGGGTAATGAGCGTCAGCAAGCTATCAAGTCTATCGTTACGTTGATGGCATGGTGAAGCTTCGATTTTTTATGAAAGGACATTGTGCGAAATAGAAAATATTTCATTCATGTCACAAGCATATATTTGGTTGTTCAATTGCCGAGCATTTGGTGAACAAGGGTTCTAAAAATGAAAGATATCCTTGAATCCGGGTTAACGCGGGATGTCCTTGAAGAGATATGTTAGCCCACTTCCTAAGTCTACGAGCACATCAACTGTATTTACCTGCAGGCTGCCCGGGTCAGACACGGCATCTTGGGGTGCCGGTCGGGCCCATCCGAGGGCGGCCGTTACGACCAGCAGCACCAGGACCTGTCGCGGAGAACACGGGCTCAGACTCAGACTCAGACTCAGACTCAGGTCCAGACTCAGACTCCTGTGGAATTTCCTGAACGGGCTGTGACAGCGGAAATGCGATACTGATGTCCAATGTCGGACAAAAATGAAGCTATGCACAACTATCAGTCCATCGCACAGTGGGGATTTTTCCGATCTAGCACGTATTTATTCGTAGAGGGCAAACCATAGGTAGTATTGTAGCCAGATTGTGCACAGATGTTGGCTGGTGTGTTCTGGTGAGAGTATTACCTGTAAATGTGCATAATCAACATAGTATAGGGGGGTCAATTGGACCCCCGGCTCAGCCGTTTGGCCCCTGATCAAGCTAGAGCTTCGCGGAAAAATCAAGCGTGCTGTCTATGACGAGATGAGGCCGAATATATCCAATTTCAAAGTCCAAGGTCACTAGTTGACTTTCCAAGTCAAGTCAATGACCCAACTAAAGATGGAAAATCGAGACCTCTTGGAACTTCGTAAAGTTAGGATGTTACGGGGTATTTTGGGGTGCTGATCACGAATTTCATGTTAGTTTTGATCACAGACGATGTCTTCATGCATTTAAGCCAGGTCGGGTCAGGTCAGGTCAGCCAGTAGACGTCCTGCCGGCCATCCATAATAGGTGTCACCTACTACTGACAGCTTCGTAACATGGTACGAAGGCACCAGAACTACTTCGTAAATATTCAAATGGTTGCTAAATTCGAAATCAACACCAAAAACTACCCTACAAGCAAGTAAAACTCGAAAAAGTGAACCAATGTCATCAAAGGTCAATGACCTTGACCTGACCTTCACGTGACCTTGACACCCACCATAATGCATGGCACCAGCATCATTTCACATATTTGAACGTTTAAAACCACAAAAAGACTGGAAACCGCGGATAATGTGAGCTGACATACGCCGAATCGCGATTCCGGCCAAACATGGTCTCGAGAAATATGCCACAGGTCAAAGGTCAGTTGGGTCAGAGTCATGAAATTTTTAGGTTAGATGTAAAATTGATGATCTCGAGGGCAACGAAAGTTTCGTCGCGATCGGCTGCTTTTTGCGCGAGTGATTTGCGGAAAACCATGGGGTTTATCCGACCCCTTCCCCCTCCCCCTCCCCACTAGTGCTAGGGTTAATAAGGTTGCGGTATGTATTATTTACGCCTGTCATCCTATTCCTCATGAATGTGTCTCAGAAAATATGCATCATATAAGTCAGGAAGTAAAATTATTCGCCCATGTCTGGAACATACCTATATCGTGCTGTTTGCCCTAGCGCTCCTAGAGTGGGGTATTAAGATACTCTAATGCGAATATTCCGTGTTCAGGCAAGTTCCGGCAGCCAAACTAGGCGTTGTCTTGTGCAGGAGAAAGTGGCAAATTCGATAGGATATGTTTCGGAGTGGAAAAGTGTGGAAAACATTGTTGATTTCCTACATTTATCTAGAATACCATTCCTTCAATATGGTTTCTGTAAGGGTTTTTTGTAAATGGCATTTTTGTGACCTTAGTAAGGTTGTGGCATACTTTCTGTTTGCCATTCCATTCCTAATATAGGTGCCTTTCAGGAGATATGCAACTTTAAGAACTCGCAAGAATAAAACCAACAGGACAGGACAATGAAATTGAGCCATACTTTCGGTCCTTACTGAGCCCATTGAGTAATCACGCATGAGTGTGAACTTTAGGCGCATTTTTCCTAGTCTTGCTGTGGACATACAGATAAAACAATGCCATATATGAAAAATTCAGACATTTCTTAGCCCCACTGACACATAAAATAAACAAAAACCCAAAAAAGATTTTTTGAATTAATAGGCGCTAGATCGGAAAAATCCCCACTGTGCATCGGTTTAGCTATCACATAGCCGGAATTTAGGCCATTCGATTGTTTGCTACCCCGTATACCCGACCTCGAGGGTGCTTCAGACAGACATGGTCTTTTGTCTGCGTTGGCAATGACATGTCATACATTTTTTGTTGTCTATTTCTGTCTCTATGATCTTATTGTCCTAACAATAAGGCATATGTTGCGGTTTATGATTATTACATTAAGTTCCCCTGGCGCATCTGACACACACAAACCTCTCCTCTTCCAAACCTCCAGCTCATTCCTCGCTTGACCTGAGTGGACAATCCTCAGACGCATCGCGGTTACAGAGTAAAATAGAGGCAGTATTGCATACGGCAGCTGTGGAAACTCCTACAGCCACCTCAGATACTATCTGGTTTGTTTCCACATATCACGTCTAAACCCCACCCCTCGCCCGACGTCAGAGGCTACCGCTGTCACGACACGGATTGTCAATGCATAGCCAAACCCCATCTGTAGCTGTAAAGATCAGTATCAAACATATATCTTACCCTGCTGTCAGTCTCACAACTGCAAACATATCTGGGTTTTCCAAGATAAAGCGCAGTAAACGTGGGCTATTTACTTGCAATCTGTCTCAGAAATGAGCCGTTTCTGTGACTTATCTGGATATTGCAATTAAAGTATGGTTTTAGATGGCCGATAAGCTTTTGCAGAAAACAGATTTTTTGCATGCAGGCGTTGTGTATTAGATGGATTTTGTTTATATTTCAAAGCCCTGCGTGAAAAGAGAGCCCATGGAAGATTCTCATATGTATTGTACAGTCCACAGCAGAAGTAATGTGTGGTTTCAGTCATGGGTATGTTCTGCTTCTGAAGCTTAGGAACGATTAGCCAGACTACAATGAAACTTTGAATGTAGCTTATATGTATCGTCACCCTTGCAGCTGCAACTTTAGCTATTGACATCTTCTTTTCGATCACTCCGCATTAAACAATCGCCAGTCAAAGCCAACCGTTGAGATTGGTAAAACCCTACATTACTTTAGCGGTGGCCTGTACCTTTCTGGATAATGATTTACGTGGTGAAGAGTCATGAGCACGTATAAAAAGCCTCATGCTTATAAATATTGGTATGGCTGCCTACCTAAACACCTTTGCAAAATGGCTGGTTTCACTTAAACCGTCCTTGATTAACGGTATCTATAAAAGCAAGGGTTCAGTGTGTCTGTTGATCTTGATTATATTGAACACTACTGTTGCCTTAATTCTTGTCTTAACCCTCGCCCGCCGATAGGGGTGACGCCCCACATTTTTTTTCGCGATAGCTCAGAGCGCGCTGGTGATAGGGAGCTGACACTTGGCATGCCTGACTTTTGGTCCAAGTCGGGTCTTGGTACCTCAACTGCCTTTTCAAGTCAGGTCATTGACCTATGCCGTCATAAGTGAAACTCTGCACGATCTTAAAATGTCGCAATTTCTCAACGCCCCCAGTGCCAGACAAGGGCGGATCTAGGGGAACTTTTTTTTGGGGGGGGGAGGGGTCACAAGTCGGCCGACATGCCGGGTCTGATGGATGAATTCTGACGACCGGGGGGGGGGGGGGGGTAGGGAGCGAGTATCTCGAGATCAAATGACATTTGATCTAAGTCACTCGGCTCAGTACTTTTAGTTAGTGAAACCCACCTATACAGGGGCGTCGCCACGGGGATTTTGTACTGGAGGGGGGGGGAGGGGCGGATCGACCGACTTAAAAACCCAGAAGTAGACATAGTTACCTCACTTTTAGCCTAATGCATTAGTAGCATACGGTCACGCTCTCTCTTATTGACCTGTGTATGAATCGGCGGCGCGAAGCGCCGCAAAAATTTGCAAAAAAAAATGTCAAAACACAGCTCTAAAACACAAATATTACAACCCTTTTAGCATGCTAGTACAAGCCGGAGTTCCTTCACAGTACACATATGAATTCCGACTCAATTTGACACGGTTGGTGTTATTACAGTTACGATCTCTCTTATTGATTGGTGTATGAATCGGCGGCGCGAAGCGCCGAGAAAATTTTCAAAAGCATTTGTCAAAACACAGCTCCAAAACACAAATTTTACCACCCTTTTAGCATGGCAGTACATGCCGGAGTTCCTTCACAGTACACATATGAATTCTGATTCAATTTGACACGGTTGGTTGGTGTAATCGGTGTAATTACAGTCACGATTTCGTATTGACCTGTAGGTACATGAATCGGCGGCGCGAAGCGCCGCGAAAAATTTGCAAAAACACTTGTCAAAACACAGAGGGGATCTCCTCTCTAGAGAGGACCACCTCTCTCCTGCGGGCCTCCTGTTTTCACAGGGCCTCTCAACTACAGAAGGCCTCCTCTCTACAGAGGGCTTCCTCTCTACTGAGGGTCTCCCTTTCAGAGTGGTGTGTGGCCGAAATCCGTTGAGTTTTTTTTTTAATTTTGGGTATAGGTAGGGGCACCAGGAATTAAATTCATGACCATCCCCTTGGAGTTTTCCTGGATCATCCCCTGGTGCTTGCACGGTTGAGACAAAAACGAGTAAGATTCTGGCCTTCAATACGCCTTTTCACGCAACACGATCCAGAAAAACAAAGGTATTAGCTCAGAAGTGTTTGACAGGTGATTTTGAGCACGTAAGACGGCGTCTATAACGCATTTAGGTCTTCGGCTTTTGGGGGGGTCAAATGACCCTCTCAGACCTTTGGGGGGGGGGTCATGACCCCGTGGACCCCCCCAGGATCCGCCACTGGTGCCAGAGAAGCCTTCACAAGAAGAAAAAGCTTCCAGGACCTATTATCATACAGAAGTCTCACAACTTGCACATCTCGGATTTTTCATTAAGATCACGTGAGGTCAGGTCGTTCACGTGACCTCTTTTATTATAAGTCAATGGGGAAGCATTAAAATTTTTATTTTCTTGCGACGGAAATATCTAAACCTAGCTCAAACACATAGCCAATCGTGATTTCAGCATTACTTGCAAGGTAAGATGCTTCACTTTTGCATCGTTGACCTTACGTGATGCAATTTATGACGTCACTAGGGTCATAAGAGTTTTTCCCCAACAATCCTCTATCGAATTGAGCTGGTGAGTCGGAAGTACCACGAGTGGACTTGGGAAGGCCTGCCGAGTCGAATGATATGCGATTTAACCTCCTTTGACCTCCTTCGTGACCTAAGTGGCTCTGACCCTACTTTGACCAGAGGTCAACACCTTACGTTGACCTCATCCGAAAAAGTATGCCATTTGACGCGCCTTAGCAAAATAAACACGATGGTGACAATGTCGCGGATCTGTGACTATTTTCGGCTAGCCTCTTTACGAAGAACAAAACCCGTGCCTTGGGGTACTTGACCTGACTTCAGAGTTCACCGATTCAGCGGAGACCTTAACCCTATTCCTGGCGGGCTCCGCCGGGACAAGAAACTGGCGGGGGGGGGGGTCGATTCGGCCCCCCTTCAGATCTCAAAAACTACACATCGCAGCGACAAACGGCGAACGGCGTTTGATAGGTCGTTTAAAGATCTACAACTTTTACATAAAAACATTTTCAGGTCAGGTCAATATTGATGTCAGCCGAGGTCATCAACGATAAAATGTTTTGGAATTAGTTACCTATATAACTTTTAAACTAAGAAACATAGAGACATAAAACCAGTATAACGCCTTTTGGGGCGACTAACGGAGCGAGCGAGAGGGTGAGCCTTGCACGTGCAAAATTTCGAGGGGTACCTCCAGCTGACTTGTGCACGGCACCCTACTAACCGGTCTCTAGCGATGTGCCAAATTTGAGCACAATCGGCCCAGCCGTTCTCGAGATCTGGAAGCGGCACCCTGCACGTGCGCACGTGCAAAATGGGTCCCAACTGACTTTTGCACGGCACCCTACTAACCGGTCTCTAGCCATGTACCAAATTTGAGCGCCATCGGTCCAGCCGTTCTCGAGATCTGGAATCGACCCCTGCACGTGCGCACGTGCAGCAGCACCCCAACTCTGGCACATGGATATGCAGTGTCTAGTGGGTGCCTACCTCTATGCCAACTTTCAGCGCAATCGGCCAAGTAGTTACCGAGATATTGCAACAATTACAAAAGTGACACCTCTTCGTTTTGCACGTGGCACGTGCATAAGGGGTCACCCACATGCATCGGGAATAGTCCAATACTTGGTAGAAGGAATGAAGCTACCCCACAAAAATTACCGCATGTAAATCGGTCAAGTGGTTGCTGAGATATAAGCCTCGCAAAAGCGTGACCACGGCCGGCCGGCCGGCCGGCCGGCAGGCCGCTCATACTCAGAAATTTCCGTTATTCTACGTAAGACTCCGCTCGCTTCGCTCGCTCCGTAACCAATGCATTTTTTGTTGCTCTCGCCGAGGCGATGCGAAATAAGTATGTGATGACCTTCACAGGTCAATTTGAAATTTGACCTGAGGTCAAGGTCAGGTCATTCATCAATGAGGTTGTGGGGTATGGTCATGCCGCATACCAAACGACGCGCCTTGACCAGGCGAGCAGTTTGGTACCACTTACAAGTCTTTAGCACCATCATGTCGTGATTTATTGACAGAAAAACGATTTATGACGTCACATGACCTCAGATGACCTTTGCCGGTGCCCCTGTCAATTAGCGGCACCAGGATCATCACCGATGAGATAATCTTCCATAATACTGAAAGAATTGGGTGGTTTTGATTCGTTTACACGAAGCAGGAGGCGTTTCAATATTTTCCCATAGGCTTGCGATGTAAAGGTCACGAGTCTGGCCTGACCTCAGGTCACAGATATGAAAATTCTGAGATATACAAATTGCACATACTGGTACCCTAACTAAAGCCTGAAGAGAAGAAATTGATCGGTCAAAAACTCTAGCTCTGGCGTGATTGCAAACTTTTCTGAGGTAGGGTCACCAAACCGCCTCTGGTGACCTGACCTGAGGTCAGATCAACTCAAAATTTTCAGAAATGTTGCGTAAAAGCCTTTTAGAAAAATTCAGAAAATTTGAGCTTCCTAGCTCAAAGCGTTTGGGAGAAATAACCAAAAAACCTCAGGGGGGCTCCTGAGGCCCCCCGCCAGGAATAGGGTTAAAATTGGGTACCGATCGCTGCCTCTCGTAACGGCGCACACCCTCTTTTTTTCCGCGAAGCTCTAGCTCTATTGGGGGCGGGACTGCGAAGTGAAATCGTACCAACCTCTCTCCTCGGCCTCGATATTTAGAGAACCAATGGGTTCGAAGAGGATTAAAAGTTGCTATAATATGCTAGTAAGTAGCTAATGAAAAAGTTCTTTCTTTTTCTTAACTATGAAAACACGGAGCAACTAAAGAAATAAAAATTGAGGAGCAAAATATATCAATAACCAATGGTTATGCCCCTCATGACAATGTATATCTTGTGAGGATAAGCAAAATGTGTATGTTTCACATGCTCACGGCTTTTCTGGGTAGAATCTAACGCTTCACGCTGCTTTCGCACAATGTCACTTGTTCACTTGAGCCGTCTGACAAGGGTCACTTGGCTCACCTGTTGCATGATATCCAAATTGGTGCCAGATCCGAGAGGCTGCACCGGACGCAGCACTTGCAGGGGGTCATGCGCCAGCGTTTTTATACGTGCACCATACCATGCACGGTCGACGGACCAATGAGCGGGCTGAGCTCGGGGACGGGGGCGGAGTTTGGGCTCATCCTCGGGGAGACGAGCTGACCAGGGCCGAGGGGGTCATCTCCATACTGCCCGGCCCTAAGCCCGGTGCTGGGTGTTGTCTGCTGCAACAGTCTCCTTATGCAAATACCGACCGCTGTAAATACAGGCTAATTAATCTGGTTAAGGTGATACAATCAGTCGCGCAGACATAATGGCAGTGTAGGCAAGTATGTACCGTCTACTGCCTAAGAAGCTATCACATTGAACATGGAGATAAGCAGCGTTCTCCAAAATTGTACCTTCGATGGCGGTAAGTGTTCAGGGAAAACAGTATAAGCAGCACCAGGGCGGCAAGTTGGTGGATGCACTGCTCTAATCATATTTGCAAAAACATTTCTGGCAGCAAGGCAAGCAACAGAGGCAACACACAATAAGTACAATAAACAATAAACAATAAGTCTTTTGAATACCATATAGGCGCATCCAAGGAAGATAACGCGGACGGATTTATGGAAGGAAGTTAAAATAAAGAAGAAAAATTGGGGAGCAAAAATGTATGTATCAATAGTCAATGACTATGCCCACTGCCCAGTAATATTGAACACTTGCAATCGCATCTCTGCAATGTTTCTTGCAGTTCAATGCAAGAACTGGCGCAAATTTCATTGCATTACCGAGTGCTATTCATAACACACCTAACACAGCAATAAATTGATTCAAAACAACATACAAATACCACGTTTTTCTTTTTGGCCGCCTGAGATAATCGCTGATGCACATTCAGTTTTGCTTTTATTTTCAAGCGCGTGACTTATAATTTTATCAAAGAAGCAATGCTTACGAATAAAATAAAGGTATAAAATACGAATAAAATAAAATTAACTTCAAACCAACGTACTATCTATCTCAGAACTGCACTGTTTTAGATGCCTTAGATCGTCCAAGTGACAATGTTTGCTTTGCATAGCAAATACATATAGGCCCACTGGTCATAGGAATATGTTGTTAGGGTCCCACAAAATTGCTCCAAAAAAGAGGAAAAGGACCAAGTAGGTACTACTGAATCTGTACGTTCCTACATATGTTCGCATTACGAGAGATCTCAGGTGAAAGATTCCAAAGTAAACCCTGGAGCCGCCACTTGTGCACTATGCAGTTATTAACTTGAAAATGTCAGGGAATGTACCGTGCTTAGCTTCAAGAAAAAGCCAGAAGATGATTGCACATTATCTCTCGTCGTTTTGGAGATATTGAAGAAAAACGTGAGAAAAAGATGAAAACAACACTGTTTACAATGCAATGTTTAGGAGGTTTTGTGTATAATGGCTTTGAAATGTTCTTGCTGCACCATCCACATAGTAAAACGCTCTTTTTCTGTCTGGTCATTTCTTCCGTCTCCGTCGATATTAATCTAGCTACCTCTGTCCGTCTCTTTCTGTCTCTGTCTTTATCTGCTTGTCTCTATCTGTCTCTGTCCGTCTCTGTACGTTTCTGTACGTCTCTGCATGTTTCTTTCTGTATCTGTATCAATGTATCTGTCTCCAACCCTCCTTGTCCTTTTTGTCTGTCTTTACTCTTTCTCTGTCTCTATCCGTCTTTGTCTGTCTCTGTCACTATCCGTCTCTGTCCGTCTCTATTCGTCTCCGTCCGTCTCTGCCGTCTCTGCCGTCTCTGCCCGTCTCTCTCTGGCTCCATTCGTCTCCGTCCGTATCTGTCCGTCTCTACCCGTCTCTACCCATTTCCATTTGTCTCTGTTCGTTGCCCTCCGCTCTTGTCCCTTTGCAGGTGGACTATCCGAGCCGGATGCAGTGTTGGCGCTGCTGTCCTCCAGTTGGCCTCTGCCGTCAGACGTCAGGACGAAAGGGGCGGGGTGCGGCCGCCACCCGTCGCGCCGCACGCATCTCTAATGACCCGGCAGTGACAGTGACACCGCCGGACTCATCCAGACGATGGTCGAAGCCGGTACAGGGCCGCTTTGGCACTCCAGGCATCACGTCTTGGCCTGTCCAGCCAGTAGCCGCCCCAGACCGGTTTCTGATACCACCAACTGTTTGCAAGTCGATGCCTTTACTCTCATTCAAGCGCCCCCTTGATTGAATTGTGCTGAGTGGTGACTTTGGTATGTGAATAGTAGGCTGGCTTCTCCATTCACAAAGTGTGGTAAACATGATGTCTACATCATTTATTTCTTGTATCAATGAACATTAGTCACACTGCCACCTGTGCTCCTCATATAGCACACAGCAGGCATGGTTCGTTTGCATCCAAGATAAATGGATAACTCAGCAGACTACTACACGGTGTAAAAGGCGAACGGTGCGACTGTCGGCAAACACACGTTTACCAAACAGGGTGACACCTGTTCCATTGTAAGCACAGTGACGGCTTGCAGCATCACCTCTAGAAATAACTCAGCTTATTCCACGCTCCCCAGTGTCTGAGGGGAGAGGACGGATTGCCTAAGGATCGCCTGGGCAGACCCACCAGGGAGCTATAATCACCCATCCACCTTTGACTCGGCTTTGGCTCTAAGCGCTGTGCCGAGTCGCTACATGTGAAGCGGCCGATGAAATCCCATGGGCCTTGGCTCTCCTGTCACCTTTGAGCGGTGCAGCAGTATCCGCTGAGCGGAGAACATTGCTGAGCTTTGTCGGCCAGGTCACTGTTTGCTGTGCCCTGTCACGCTATGACTCTATTGAGCTCAGTCTAATCCGCTAGAAATAATAGAAAATTACATCTAAGGCTAGCAGCGTTCCGCAACCGATAAAATATTATGTTACTCAGAAGAAGGCTGCAGCTAACTGGACATAGACTTTCTAAGACAGGCACTCGTTAGGCAGCACTCGCTGACAGGCACTACAACGCGACACTATCGAATCTTCTGAAAGCTTTAGGTAGTATAACCTAGCCCTCAACCCAGTTCTACCCTAAACCACCCCACGCCTTCGATGTTGAAGGCACGTCCCCCAGTCACGGTCTGCCAGGCGCTGCCACAGGCTCAGTAGGCGATGTTGATGCCCCGTCCCCGAATGCGCACGCCGGCGGCGGGAGGTACGAAGACAGGCCGAGCCGGAGGTGCGAAGGCGGATCGGACCGGCGGCACGAAGGCGGGTCGGCTCCGCAGGAGGGTCAGCGTGGGACTCTCCACCACAAGGGGCGCCGGCACCGCCAGCTGAGGCTGAGCCACCCCGAACAGCCGCCGCAGCCTCTCCCGCTCCTTCGCCGCCTCCCGCAGCCGTTTCAACTCCTGCAGCTTTCTGTTCAACTCCTGATCTTCTTTCAGCTTCTCTTGTGCCTGTTTCTTTTCAGCTTCTGCTCTCTTTTGCTCTGCGTCTTCCTCCATTTTTCCCTTTCCATCTTTCTCACTTTTGTGCTCCATATCTTCTTTCATATGTTCGTTTTCCTTTTCCTCATGAATGTTCAGCTCTCCCTCAACATTTACAATTACTTCTTCCTCCTGTTTCCCAGCATGTTCTCCATACCCAGGCTTCTGTCCCTCCTCTGGTGCCATCGTCCTCGGCAGCGGCGCTGCACCGGCAGCCCGGAGTGCGCTCCTCACCGGCGGTGGGTCAGCGAATCCCGGCACGAGCTCCTGTTCCACCACGAAGCCAGTGCTCTCGCTGGCCGAGTAGCGGACCGTGCGCAGTGCCCCGGTGGGATCCACGTAGCTGTACTGGCCGCGCACCACGCCGTCCTCCGAACGCGTCTCACTGGCCGACTTCTGGTCGCCGGTATCCTCAGAGGCTACCTCATATTCGAACCGGTATGGCGTCGCCTGTGAAAGGAGAGACGCATGTCAACGGTGACTTCAGGCGCCAGTGAGTGATGCGATGTTGCATGCAGTGATGCACGTCTTTCTACCGTGATTATTGGATGTCATAACTTATATGATGAAGCTCATGATATTTCACACGAGTAAATATTTCAAATGATCATTCGGTGTTTGTTCAATCAATCCTCTACTCCACCCTAAGAATACTATTTGATAGTCTCTGTCAGTATTATCCCCGTTCATCTATGCCATGATTCCACGGACGCGAAATCAGTTTGCACACCGTACACGCTCACAAATAATTTTACAATAATCTATCAGTTTGTGCAGACACCGGCAAAACGCTTCTTGAGAAAGATTTGCTCTCCTGACCGGCAAATTTACGGTGGAATTAAAGGTACCTAGACACTTTTATATATCCAATGGAGACGTACCTATATGGAATATAAACAGCCAAGAACGTTGTGTATGTACTTATAAGCATCAGCATTCAGCACCATTCAATATTCATATTCATATTTTTTCCTTTTGTGTGGACTCCGATGTTGGTACATTTCCAGCTAGGCATTGCTGATATTTGTGAGTAGCATGATTTCATTTCAGTTGATTCAGGTCTCAAGCATTCACTAACCATTGAATGCAATGGTCAGCATCATCCTGAGCCTTTGCAGACAGCGGCTACACCTAAGTCATATTATATCTCTTTGCAACGCGACATCATCAAACCGATATGGTGCCGGGTATTTCTTTGGGGCTGTTAGCCATGAAACTACTTGGGGCTCTATTATGGGCCATAATTCTATATGACTGCGTCGCCGCCACATTCGTTTTACTACAGCGCGTTCCGCTTGTCGTCAGCGGCCGACCTTGACAGCTGCTGGCGGGGGGCATCCGGATCCCGGATCCAGGGACCAGCGGCGACTCGGACGGGTCGGCCGGGTGCTCGGGATGGGAACGGTCGTAATGGACTGGGAAGAGACTTATGCAGTTTAAGTTGAACTTGATTTTATCCTCTTAAAAACAAGGAAGTTATAATTTTTAACGGCCAAACAAAAGTTTGAACAATTTATTTCTCAGTACCGGAGGGAATGATGCCCGGTGATCAATCGTCATCGCAACACATTTGTTGCCTAGTCCCATCACTTTACTTGTTATATAGCTGAGGAGACCCTATGCCAGCCAATTACTATCCACATTTACATACGTCAGTCAAAGCTGTCGTGAGGTGAATTTGATGTGTAACACAAGAAATGATATTGCAATCGAGTGTATGAAATCAGAGAAACAAGTCTAGCGACCCCCACTCTCATGTTCTTTGACCAAAGAGACATTCCGGTTGCCTATATCAAATATTGAGATAAAGGAAGTTGTGTGATATACGAATGATTGCTGTGCCTCGTCAACATTTTGAATGGCACAACTATCCCTGTTTTGGCGACCAGCCATGTACCCGAGCCTAAGAGTCATTTCAACCGCCTTGCTCACTGCAAAATACATCCCATGTCACTTTCTCCACCCATGCTTCTGAATAGCCAATAGCCAAATAGCCCGTAGACGACCAACAGCCCAATAGTACACCTGTCCTTGACCCAAGGCGCTCATCTTCCACCCACATCTTCCCAGGTGCTCTTCACTGACCAGCGTGGGACCCACACCCACGCGGCCCGGCTGTCCGGTCACTATATGACGTCACTACGGGCACACAGCCACAGCGCGTGGCCATTCAGCGTCTGCATGCTGAACGCTCGCAGCGGCGCAGCTGTCGCATCAATCCGTCTTACCGCACGCCAATGATCACCGTCTGACTACAGAGAGAGAGAGAGAGAGAGAGAGAGAGAGAGAGAGAGAGAGAGAGAGAGAGAGAGAGAGAGAGAGAGAGCCTGGGAGATGGGAGAGAGTGCAGGAGGAGATGGGAGGCTGGCGACTGGAGGCTGGACAGCTGGGAGAGAGGGTGGGAAAATTGGACAGCGGCTGTCGGGCCAGGGCAGAGGCTGGGAGAGGGATTGAGGCAGAGGATGAGACAAGAGGTTGAAAGGTAGGACAGAGCCTGGGGAAGAGTCTGGGATGTAGACTGCATAATGCAGAGGTTTGCAGACCGAGGAAGTCGGGAAGCATAAGAGGCTGGAAAGAACGGGAGGATCTTGAAAGAGAGTCGCGTAAGCTTCCAGGCTGCGACAGCGGCCATGGGACAACAACTGCGACGCGGCTGCAGCAGAAGCCCAATGACAAAAACTGGAAAGCCCAGACAGGTCCTCGGGCAGAAGCAGATAAAGAAGCTTGCAAAGCTGGTGTACATGCCGGGAAGTCTGGCCTGGAGAAAACAAATTGAATATAGCGCAGACGCTGGGGAAGCGGCTGAGGAGAGGTCGGGTGCAGGGTTGAGCACTGGCAGACGAACTGAAACCGAAGGGTGAGTGGGGCGATGGAGCCCAGACGCGCCTGACGCAGTGTGCAGCAGGGGATTAGAGACAGGCTGCGACTGGCCAAACGCTGGGACCAATACTGCAACATCGAGAAGGCCTTGGCAGACACGACATGCTGCTCGCCTCTGATGTATCACATCACCTCTCAACAAAGAATACTTTGCAGTTTGCATTGGTCCCGTTACTTTGAGTTCCTGTGATGTCAGGCTCAGGAGTAAGGAAAAGATTTTGAAAGCTTTGAATGAGACAACAAAAATGAAAGAGAAATGCTTAGGCATTCACTATGCATACAGTTGTTAATTGTAGGATGCTATTTGTATTTACCTTGCAGCAACTGGTACAGCTAAATCGGCGATCGTATACTATCGGGCCGACTTCTGGCGTAACTCAACAAGGCACCCACCAACCATGATCGGCATTTGCAATTTGGGTACATCAAATGGCCACTAAGTGAACAGAGAGCCAGTCAGCAGCGTCCTGATGTCACACAAATCCTCCCATTGCTCCACTCCCTCACTCCAGACAGGCGTGATGTAGCCCAAAAGGCGGCGATAAATAAAACATCAGCCCCTATTGCAAGCTAGGAAAGTGCAAAGTTGCTACTCCGTGCTCTCGGCTCAACGGGTCGGTAAAAGCCAAAAGGTGAATCCATGGTCTACGCTACGAACCACTGCACTGTATGTAGACAAACGCTACTCGCGATGTCAGACGACCGGGCAGAGGCCGAGGACGGCTAGTTTACGGTCATCGCTGCGCGGGTCATCGGGTGTCGACTATTTTCGGGAGTCCAGCTGAGCTCCTTCGTCGGACGGCGCTCTTAGTGATGCTGATCGCCGCACAAGTCAAACGTATCCATAAATAGACGAACAGTTATGTATAGGTATTATCGCCTGGACACGGGCTCACGTGCGACGTGCCAAGGACCAGCGGCTCGTGGCTCGACCCTATAGCTGATGGTAGATGAATGAACTATGAGCAATTTGACATAAAATTAGTTGGGGAGCGGATGAGTACTGTGCCGAATCCATAGGGGATAAGATAGCGCAAATTGGTTACACAAGATAACAATTGTACGAGAAAATTACTTAGAAATGCCGGTAATTAGGATCAAAGCCAGTAAACCTGATTTTGACGCCTATCCAAAGATGGTCGTGCTCCCCGTTCAAACGGTTCGGTGGCCGTACCGTGCCGTTCCATCATTCCAGTGGCCGTCCCGTGTCGTGCCGTACCGTACCCCTCCGTCCAGTCCTCAGCTGTGTAGTGTCCACCGCATGCCATACCGTCGGTCCGGCGCCCGGCCGACAGATGCAGGGGCGGAGGGCGGCGCTCGCCGGCCGCGCTGTCGACTGTGACACCCGCGACAAGCCCGATAGATGACCGGCGCCCCACCGGGACCTTCGGAGCGACAGGCGGCGGCTCCGGATTAGAACGTCTCCGGACAGGGGGCGGCGGCGGATCCGGGAGCAGCGCCTCGCGGACCGACGGCCGCCGCGGGGGGCGGCTCCTCAGCGCCCGTGTCGACCCCATGTCGTCGACTGGGTGCGGCGACCTCCGACCCAGGCTGATGGCTGATGAACAGGGTACCACCGGTGACCCGGGGTCGTCCCCAGTTCCGACATACAGCTTAGCGTATCGACTGCCCGGTGGTCCTTGGAGCCCATGACTATTCAGGACCGGTGATTCTGCGGGACAGGTGTCCGGTAACCCTTCAGGAAGTTGTTCACTGAGAAGGACAGATCCACCGCCCTGATGGGAGGATAGCACTGGGACATTTGGCAGCGCCATGTAAATGGGCCTTGTCTCTCACTACGTAAGGATCTCTTTTCAGTCAAGACTCATCAGGACTATCCTTGTATTGAAGAAAACTGCAGAATGTTGACTGAGAACGCTAGGACGTGACTGTGTGCTACTGTGAGTCTGTATACCGCGGTATTTTTAGATAGGCATCCGCGAGCAAACCTTCGATGGATATTGGAAGGGGACAGGAATGACTCAAAATTTATATTTGTAAATTGCAAAAGCTGTTTTGTTGCAAAACCTTATGAACTTTGTTCTCTAATACATTTCCAAAGCGTATAGGCTTTTCTATAAAGGCTACAAAGTACATAATACATAACAATCGAATATAAAAAATATATATAACCATTTGCAAAAGCTGGCAAAGGGAGAAATTTTCTCATGAACCGACCGGTTTGTTTTCAGAAAAGTGGATGCTGATAAAATGTTAGCGCCGATCAGTCCTCTACAGTGCATATCGGCATAAATTGACTACTGATTTCCCTATCAACACCGTGACCCGGCCATACATCGACTGCGAATCTCCACATCGATACTGCTGCACAGGCGCATTTGTATCGCATCGCGTCATCCGTGGCCACGTTCTCTGCACAGGGAGCCGCCTCTCGCTGTTGCGACCATGAGAGACGCCGGGGCGCCATGATTTACGGTCCTGTGGAGCATTAGTGGTCACCGCGGCCGTCAGGATCGATCAAATGTCGGCCGTCATATTTGGAAACTGTGCAAGACCCCATCGGACCGGCCTCGTGACATGCATAGCGGCAGGAGACCTCGTCCGTGGTATCAGAAGATGACAGGAACGATTGTCAGATGCGTTGGTACGATAAACAGCCTTGGTCTGAAGAAATGGGGAAGGATCCAGGGCGCTGGGTATGGAGACTGCAAGGAGGGCAGGTGGAGACTATGAATTTGGCGAGCTATCCAGTACTCGTGATGTCCGGTTCTGACTCGTGCACGCCAGAGCAGTGATAGCCCGCAGATCACAATTTATGGCTGAATCTCTTAAGAAAATTGTCGAGTTCCGTAGGAAAACCCGTTTTGGTCATGCATTCAGACATTGACATGAAAAGGACTCAAGGGCTGTTGCAAAAACAAAGTTTACTATGCGAATACGAAATTTACGACAAAAGTTAAAGATGCGCTCGTTTAAAAATCCACGAAGTTCAATTAAATATGACCAGGTGTTGACCCCCCCCCCCGGTAAGAATCGCCGTGGTCAAACTGCACCTCGGGTCGTTATGACGTCACATGGCGTCACTCTCTCCTACCTTGGGTGACGTCAGCGCCCTGGCCGCGGGTCCGGAGGCGGCCGGGCTGGGCAGCGAGTAGCCGCTGACCGGAGGCTCGTCATTGCCATGTTTCTCATGCAGGGCAGAGACTGCGCTCACCAGGAAAACCACCAGCAACTGAAACAATGAACAGAGACGTCAGAATTCGGTATTCGGTATCAGCTGCAGTTTTTGGTGCTTCGCGTGATTGAAATATCACCGTTCCAGGTCAAATACCTACTCGTAGCTCGAACTTACAGAGGTTTCGCTCTTACCTATGTTAAATGTTAGCAAAATTTTAGTGGGATGAAACGAAGCATTTGAAATGAAGTAACGGATTTATCGATGACAGGAAATCAAAGGCAGTCTACCTTGTAAACTGTAGTACATGGCTTCAAATGGTGAACACCTTTTCCTGATAGCCAGGGGAGCATCTACATGTGCAAACATTATAGGCGCATCATGCATATCCATGAAATGGTTGTAGCACGATAACAGCATTAGGCTGACCTTTTCAATCGCCCGGACTTCTAAGTAAGGTCACTAGTACTCTAAATATATACAGCAGAGGCTAACTAATTCAGCCTCGGAATTTATCAATGAGCTGTATACGCGACGAGGTCTGTGGTGCTTTTTGAGATGTTATCGAAAACGCATTCGTTAATGGCGAACACATCCAATCGCTTGATCAATGTTAATTCGATTAGCCACGGTTAAAGCTGGCTTAGTACCCATAAGGACTGGCAACTGCTTTGAAGCCTGATAGATTGTCACGAAACTTCAATATCCTATTAGAAGCACAACACAAGAACACGACTCGAATTCATTCACTATAGATTCATTCATTCACAATTTGAATACGCTGAACCTGTTATTGAAACAGGAAATACAATGTGCCCTTTAACTTTTTACAAGTTTTGCCTAGGAACAAATGAAAATAATGCAATTATCTGGGACAGACCGCAAACTTTCAATTTCAAACACTTCACTTCTCCGATAAGATATAAGTTATAACTTCATCTACATAATTTTGACACATGTACGATTGCTATTCAACTGTTACGTTGCGTTGCAGTTGAACAAAAGCATTTGCACTGATTGGCATGACCTTGAAACAAACATAGCTCTATGTTTAGATGGAACGATGTATGTAACAACCAAGATCCCTCGTTGTTAGATGGAGGGATATTGAGTCCAACCGGCACGGAGCTATGTCAGGTAAAAAAGAAACGAGCAATGCCGTACAGAAGATTATGAACAAAGTTCAACAACCCAGTTTTAGGTTGCAATTAGACAGCTTATGAATATACATATATACCAATCAGGGGCAGATCGTGGACACGACAAATCAAACATAGATTGTCAAAGTAGTAAGAAATCAGTAATCACGCAGCTTCCTCATCTCTCCCAGCCACCCACAACTCACTTTTGCAGACATCCCTTGCACTGCACTGCACTACTGCGTTGTGTTGTGTTGTGTATCGCGCACTGCACTGAGCAGTGTGCGTGCTGTCACGGTGTTAAATAGACACCATCGTGGCACGCACTGGGCCGGGTGGCGTTACAGACCAGTCTGCACAGCCCACTCGGTAAACAGAGCTCGTAAACAGCCGGTAATTAATGAGTGTCATCTAGCCGGCCCGTGCGAGAGGACATTGTTATGCGACTGGGTCGGTGGACCGGACAAGGATGCTTTTAGAACAGAGGAGTAGCGATGTGCATTGTGCAACGATTGCACCACGAGCAATCGAAGGCAGAATCTCGTCGACTGGTGTACTTGTTAAATCATATACAAATACGTGTACCTATAGTGCATTCAATACTCAAACCTCAACTCAATACGATAACTGATGAAACTATTGCACATTATGTTGTTTCAAAACATTGCGCATAAAGCGATCTGTGATGTCAGCAGCTGATGGGACTGACAGGAGTTGAGTAACAAGTTGGACGCAGTTGACAGGTATCGGACGGAGCTACCTGGATCGGCTGAAACCACCGGGGGAGGGGGAGCTGGTAGGATGGGGACAGTGGGAGACAGTGGGAAGGGGGATGACGGGGAAGGGGATCGGTAATCAAGGCGGGACAGAACTGACGGTGGAGGCCGGGCTGACAGATCGACTGGCCGTGGGGAAAGAGCCGACAAGGATCGGTGAGGAGCAGACCTGGTGACGGCACCCTGACCTAGCAGGAAGGTCGACATCCGTCAGCTTCTCGGCTACTTCCCGGGAAGATGCGATGCGAGCTGCGACCTTGAGCTGTCGTGCGATGGGCGGAGGCTGCCACAGCTCTCAAAGCCTGCAGAGTGCAGATATGCAGCAAACGGGTCCCGATAGCGCTGTGCTGCCTCTAAACTGCACTTGCACGGACTAGATGGCAGTTTTCTGCAACTTGAAGCTATTGAGTTCGAAGACATGCGATGGTGGGTACTTACAGGTCGACTTTTTGGAGGTGATCCATGGCTGATGTGCATTCCAAAAAGTCGTTAAAGTGTTGAAGAATTCTGTTAGCAAGTAAGCAGCCCAGCCATTTCCTGTCTTGCCGACACGTGAACAGTTACTCCCTACATAACACTACCAAAACCCGGAGACGCTTTAACCCTCGCTTGTATAAGGGGGAGGGGGGTCGAACGGACCCCCCCCTCTGTTTTTCGCAAATAACTCACGTAAAAAGCGGCCGATCGCGACGAAACTTTTAGTACCCTCGCGTTAATCTATTGTACACCTACCCTGAAAATTTCATGACCCTGACCCTAACGACCTTTGACCTGTGACCTACTTTTCGAGACCATGTTTGGCCGGAATCGCGATTTTGCGTACATATGTCGGCTCGCATTAGCCGCGCGTTAGCAGTCTTTTCGTGGTTTCAAGCGTTCAAACATGGGATATGATGTTACTCCCATGCATTAGGGTGGATGTCGAGGTCACCGGAAGGTCAGGTCAGGTCACTGACCTTTGATGACCTCGGTTCATTTTTTTTTCGAGTTTTACATGTTTCTAGGCTAGTTATTGGAGCTGAATTCGAATTTAGCAACCATTTGAACATTTACGAAGCAGTTTTGGTGCCTTCGTAATATGTTACGAAGCTGTCAGAGGCTACTACGAATACCCGGCAAAATCCTTACTGGTTGACCTGACCTGACCTGACCCGACCTGGCCTTAATGCATGAAGACATCATCAATGATCATAACTAACATGATGTTCGTGATCAGCACCCCCCCAAAAAAAACATAGCAGCCACGTCTTACGACGTTCTAACAGGTCCCGATTTTTCCGACTTTTGGGTCATTGACCTGACCTGGAAGGTCAACCGATAACTTATGACCTTAAAATTGGGTATCATCGGCTTCCTCTCGTCGCGGGCAACACGCTCGTTTTTTCCGCGAAGCTCTAGCTCGATCAGGGGCGAAACGACAAGGGGGGGGGTCCAACGGACCCCCCCCCTCCCCCTTACACGTTCGTGGCTGGAAAAACACCAATACGGGCGAGGGTTAAGTGGCTCCAGCCGTCGATTGGTAAGGGGAAAGGAGCCATAGGACACTTTACTGGCGAAGTCGTTTTCGCAAGAAAGTTTTTCATGATTTAGATACGATATTGAATCTAAAACTGAACATAATAGCCGTTTTTACAAGTTAGCTGACGAATGCACCAAACGTGAAATTGTTTTGCACCAAGTCTCCTTCACAACAAAGATATTCATATTATGAAATTATCTGACTTGAACAAATAATGTTTATATCGAAAATAATGTTATATATCGAAAATAACGCTTGATAATATGAAAAATCAGGTACATAAGCAACCGCGCAACCCAAGCTGATAATGAATTAACCCGCGCACCGACGTGGGGGCGGATATCCGCCCCCTGAGGTTTTTCGCGGATAGCGGGAAAACCGCGGCGCGTAGCGCCGCGAAATTTGGTACGACTATTCCCTCATCAATTTTACACATGGTATGCAAGTTTGAACCTCCTAACTTTTAAGGTCAGGTCACCAGGTCACTTTGAATGACCCAACCTCAAGTCACTTTTTTGCAACTTTGTCACCGTGCCAGAGCTACAGTAGATGTCGGAGGCCTTTGAAAGTCGCAGGATGTTATAAGGTCATTAGTAGCTACAATTTGTATATCTCGGAATTTTGATGTCGGTGACCTAAGGTCAGGTCAATTTCGCGACCTCCCCATTATAAGTCAATGGGGGAAAATCAACTCCCTGTTTTTACCACTAAAACGGGTCGGAATGGCCCCATATACCATACATGACTTCATATACGGTCAACCTTCACTACCTTGAGGTCTGTTTTGCTGTTGGGCAGCTGTAAGGTCATGTGACGTAATCAAAGGTCACCAGCGGTTTTTTGACAATAACTCCGTACAGGAACAAGATACAGCCGCGCGGATGGTCTCATTGTGTTCAGCTCGTCAAGGCACATCGAATGATATACATGATGACCTCGAGGTCACGTGACCTGAGGTCAACCTTTGACCTTGACCTTTCGAGGTCAACATATATATCATTCGATGCGGATTGACGAGAGGATCACGATGATGCCCTTAGTTTGTTCCTATATTGACTAGTTCGAAAGTTATTCGAAAAAAAAACTCTCCCTATACCTAGCGCCGCCATTTTGACTTTTTTGACCCCTGTGACGTCATCTTTGACCTGACCTGAAAATGACCTTAGTAAAAATTGTAGACCTTGTCCGTGCGTATCCGATGCCGTTTACCGCTTGTCGCTATCTTGCTTCGCTCTCGAGATCTCAGTGGGGGGGGGGCGGTCATCCGCCCCCCCCCCCCCGTCGGTGCGAAGTTGGCGCAGACCCCCGTCGGTGCGCGGGTTAAAGTTAATACATTTGAACATGAACGGTTGGGGATGTGAAACGCTATAATTTGTATGGAGGGGCCTGTATAAGCTCAGCCAGTAGAGGTCTGCACCGGCCCCACGGTTGTGGGCCGGGGCGGCTGCAAATATCTCCAAGAACACGGCTATGGCTGTGGCCACGGCTGTGAGATTTCAAGCTCAATCTTAAGTACTCAAATATAAAATTTTAAATCCTTAATCTTACATTCTGATAAGCATTCTAGCCTGTAAAAATCATGCAAAGGATGCCCAGCAACATTGAAAGTGGTGAAGCCTTTGAATACCTGTAATGGTTTTATTATTTGCTGTAGGGGAGTTTGCACTCTGGTACAGAATACTAATTATAGGTACCAATTGTTCCTTCATCATTAAGAGCTTGACAGTTTCAGAAAATGCAACATGTTGCATTGTCACATCCCTCTCAAATCAATCTCACCTGGTCATTAAGAGAGCACCTTACAGCTATTGAAGACGAGCGTTCAATAATTCTTTCAGGTAATAGAAAAAGAAATCACACCTAGGTAAAGGCAGGTAAAGGCTTCATAAAATATTATCTAAAATAACTCTTAGGTGTATTTCTGGATTTTCGGCAAGTCCAATTACATAATATAAAACTGGCGCTTTATGTTCTAACTGGTGTGTGAGTGACCGCTAACAGAAAATGCTGATCAACGAAGCCAATGGAACTAGATTATAAGTGAGCATGAACCTTACTTACGGTTAATTCACATGATGGTGAAAACCCTGAACACCAGTAATTCACATGACGGTGAAAACCCTGAACACAATATTTCTTACGCGAGCTGTTGACTTTACTAATAAAATGACGTATTCTTCTGAAAATGCAAAAATTTGATACTTAATCTTTGTTTGAGAGCAAGTTTTAAACTGTATAGCATTATTATTTATTAATTATAATTTTTATGGCTGTTTATAGTGATACAAAACAATTTATTGCCACTTCTTTGCTATTGACGTCATTAAAAACTCAAGTGAAATTTTTGATTGAAAGAGGCAATTGTGGCTCGCACGTCCTTGGGGATTTGAGCGAAGATCATTATTTGGAAAAAATCAAAATAGATGAATGTTTTTCTTTCTTGGATGGTCAGCTTACTAGTGTTTTGGTGCATTGCATATCAAATTAGTTTGAGACTTGCTCAGAAGGCTGCTTCAAGCCTGGCATATCACACCCCAGAAAATATGCAAGGTAAGAAAGAAGCAAGAGTTTTGACTAGACAATCACTGTTTGACAGTCCATCAACTTCAGTTTAATTTTCCATACCTAACATTGATCATGAAAAACATCAGGGTCTATTGTTCTGTCCCAACTCCCACAACCATGCTTCAGGATTTGGCGTTAGATGTCTACACTGCTAGTGCTTCTATTCTGGTTCGTTGTTTATGTTTTCTGTTGATGTAGGTACCTACCTACCCATCTTTCTTAACCCCTTGCACGGGCTTGTGTAGGCATGCATTGCGCATCAGGCTTCAGGCCTTCGGCCTAAAGCTGCAGATACACAACCACTTAACCTATGATGCTTCATGAGCTTGAGAATCTATAGCCCATTGCAATGTGCTTTTGGCTATATGTTTCAACTAAAAACAACTTATTATATACTATTTGGTTGCATTTCATTGAAAGTATCCACGGCCGGCTGACGGCTGGCTGCCCACAGTTTACCACGGCTGTGGGCGGCTGTGGCTGTGGAGCCACGGCTGCGGGGCGGCTAGGCTGTGGAAAATTGCAGCCGTGCAGAACTCTATCAGCCAGAGAAGAGGAGGGCCCCTTGCACCCACTCGGAGATCCCCGCCTGCCATTGCGGCTTCTGAACACTCTCATCTATCCTGCGCGACTCGGCACCTGTCCTTGTGCCCCTCGCCACTCTGATGGGGCGACGCGCACATAATGTGTGTCGCTCATGTGACTGATTTTGTATCTGCCAGCACATCCTTTTATCCAGAGAGCTGGGGCCGATTTCGGGGCGGCGTAATTGTTTGATGTCGTATGAGCTAACTCTGTTCGCTCTAGGGCGGCGGCTAGAGATCCGTCTGCCAACCAAGACCTTATCTGTTCGGACGGATAGCGACGCTCCTAGCTAACGACATCGCATTCAATCAGATCCTCAGCTGCTCGCTAACACAATGATACACATTCAATGACGCAAACACACGATGAATATTCAGTGCTGAGCATGCGATTAGGAGCTGGGTCTGAGCGTCCTCAGCACATTACAAGGAGATACTTATCGACAGGCGGGCTGTAAATTTGTTAGCGGGCATCCCAGCCAGTGGCGTACGCACATACAGGACATTCCGTGCATGCCCTGTCCCTTTGGCTCATCGTCCCCGGCGCCCTCAGTGACTGGCGCCCCTCTGTCCAGTGTTGGCGCTCCTCCAGTCGATAGCGGCGCGCTTCTAGTTGATGGCGAAGCCCCTCTGTCCAGTATTGGCGCTCCTCTGGTGATAGTGGCGCCCTCCTAGACGATATGGTGGGCCGGTGGCGCCCCTTTGTCCAGTATTGGCGCCCCTCCAATCGATAGCGTCGCGCTCCTAGATGATGGTGGGTGGCGCCCCTCTGTCCAGTATGTCAGTTATGTTCGTTCCGCACGCGTACGAACATAAAGTGACACATTCAAGTTTCAGATATGTGGCGCCCTCGCCCCTCCTTGTTGTTGGCGCCCTCCTTGATTGGCGCCCTCTCGTCCAATGCCCTGGTCCTTCGCAAATTCCTGGGTACGCCACTGATCCCAGCCGCCGCCAGCAATGCAAGCCCCCTGTCACTGAAGGATGAATCTCCGTCCTGTAGGTACTGGATAACATCCTCATTGTATTTAGTCTTTTGTAGAAGCCTTATGACAATGTTGTTGGTGATGTGCTTCAGAATCATAAAAAGTTATTCCGTCAAGACCGGTCAAGAGTAAGACACTATCAAAAGTTTGAGGCTGCTGTCTAAACGGCTCAGATGTGAGGAGAGGCTAACTAGGTACGGCCCTCCAGCAAAAGAGTGGTTGGTTAGCCTATGTGCTTTTGGTGTAATAACTTTAAATGACTGGGACACCTCTGTGAAATGACTCAATAGAAATGAGAAGAGGGTTCGTGCACACACTTCAGCAATGGTTTTCAACAGCCATTATACGTATACATCAATGCAGATCGATTATTGTAATGTTGGCAACCAACCACTAAATACCTGGAGGGCCGTACATCACGATTTGTAGTTTGCACGTATTGCGAGTGATCGACAGTGGTTATTCTGCGAGAAGAGATAAACGTTATTGCCGCACGTTATTGCACGAAAGCATCTTCATAGAACAGACATGAGGCAAGATGCGAATGTTGATGAACAAATACCAATTTTAGGAGCATAACACGAGCCCTCAAATAAAATATTTAGTTAAGAATATGTCTGTTTCACTCAAAACACCAACGAAGTACGTTACAAAGGGCAAAAAAGAAAAGCTGCATAAAGAGTGATCGTAACGTTCGTCGATTGCAGCGATTCGTCGATTGCGTCGATTCCTTCACTCTGCCCTGCTTAGTGCACATTGTCCAGATTATCCATCACATTGTCCATACGTTTACTGCCGTTTGTCCCGTGTGCGAGGGTGGCATCCCGTCTGTGGCGGGCCTTCTCTATAGCCAGGAGAAGTCAACCGATCCTGACGCGGTCATCTGGGTCAAGGACAGGCGGGTGGTGGGCATCGGCGTCCACGGCCGCTGCGGGGACCCTATCGTCCAACGCTGTTTTGTATTCCACCGCCGCGCACCGCGGGCGAGGGACGATCCAAAGTATCCGCCGCGCGTGATTGGAAGGGGACGCTCCTGAAGTGCCACGACTGTAGCGCACGAACAATGGAGAATATTACAATATTTATTAACAGCGCCACATAGTTAAGACTGAACTATTACTAAAAGTGGGAAGTGCAACAAGCTCTTCCCATTTCCCCCATCTAGGCCGTAGTCCTCAGGAAACTAAATACATATACAGATGATTATATGTGTTGGCGTGCTGAGCCATGGGTTTTTTCATTTGTGTTGTCGATCGCTGCAATAGTGAGCATATTCAACATACATATATTATCGAAAACATAGTTATACCGAATACATTTTTTTTTTTGCAATTCTATCGCTTATTTCTCGTAGCACCATGTGCTTGTGCATTGGGCAATATGCACTGCAACGAACATCGGTAGAAAATTGTAAGTAGAATCAGTCCCACTTTTCAGTTTCCAATCCTAATAGCTTGGGCAATGGGCATATCACTGAAAATTGACGCTTGTTAGGTTGCCGGTTTCGCCAGTGCACTACAGGCTGACTTTCCTCCAAAGTCCGCACTCCTCAGGCCTATAACTCTCTAGTCTCTGCAGAGGTAGGCTGCACCGCAATACACCATACTCGCCCAGACGAGACGTGGCGACTGGCGACATTGTGTTCCGAACGATTGCTCGGAGCGGGAGAGTGAGATGAAGTTCACCATCGCCAACGCAGATCTGAGCTTCAAAGAAAGGGTTTCTACCCCTAACGTTTTTTTCTTTTGATCTGACCAGTAACCACACTATTTCCGAGCAGCCACCAAACTAGGATTTTGCTCAGGAACGGGCCACATATCGCGGCCTAGTGTCGTACTCCCTCCAAAAAAGGAAAAATCCTCGGATTTGGCCCACTATTTTTGGGGGTGTGCTGCAGCTGTTTTTACTTATTTTATTTTTACTTCATTTTATTTTATTTTTCGCCTTCAGGGAGGGGAGTTATGGTCCCCGTGGCCCCTTTGGCTACGTCCCTGTTTCAGAGCTGGAATGATGATACCGGTATGATGATACCGGAATGATGATACTGGTAGGAATTAGGGGAGACATTGGTCTGGACGAGCCCCCTAGTGAATCGTCGGGACTGAGCCCGTCCAGTGGACAGGCCACCCAGCCCCATTTACACTCATTGCACGCGGCTACGGGCGTGCTCCTATCCTATGGGAGCTTCAGGGTAGGGTTAAGTTGACCAATGCCTGTAGTTGCCCGTCCAGCCCAGGGTAGGGGTTGAGGCGTGGGAGGAGAAGGATGGCAACAGCCTGAGGATGACTAAAGTACGTATCGCTAAAGTACGTAGGACAAAAGTACGTATGCAAATGTTCGTACGCAAATATACGTAGGCGTTAAAGTTCGTATGCCAAAAGTACGTACGCAAATGTTCGTACGCAAAAGTACGTATGCAAAAGTACGTAGTGTATAAAGTACGTATGTCAAAAGTACGTACGCAAATGTTCGTACGCAAAAGTACGTATGAAAAAGTACGTAGTGCATAAAGTACGTATGCCAAAAGTACGTACGCAAATGTTCGTACGCAAAAGTACGTATGCAAAAGTACGTAGTGTAAAATGTACGTATGCCAAAAGTACGTACGCAAATGTTCGTACGCAAAAGTTCGTATGCAAAAGTACGTAGTGTATAAAGTACCTATGCCAAAAGTACGTACGCAAATGTTCGTACGCAAAAGTACGTATGCAAAAGTACGTAGTGTATAAAGTACGTATGCCAAAAGTACGTACGCAAATGTTCGTACGCAAAAACTCGTATGCAAAAGTACGTAGTGTAAAAAGTACGTATGCCAAAAGTACGTACGGTTCGTATGCCAAAGTACGTAGTGTATAAAGTACGTATGTTAGAAGTAGGGTATAGTCGTGTAAGTTGGGCCACTTTTTCTTTATTGCTGCTCTGTTGCCATACTGCAGGGAACTCATGATAAATTCATATACCAAATAATATAGCTTTGTCCATTTCGCCCATTTACTCATCAATAAATTTTGCTATGCCCAGCACTATGTATGTATTTTGAACATCCAGACGCATGTATGAATTAGTACAAAAGCACTTACGAGCTTAAGTCGAGGTACATCATTCACACTGGTCCATGATAACTGACAACAAACACCCCACATCACACATCACTTTTCCGTGGCTTTCCTACCTTTAACAAATCATATTTCTTTACAGTATCTCATATTTAAGACTCAAAGCGCTTGGTTTCCCTGATATACTTTTGTACCGAAGCAGCCACAGCCACACACAGGCTACTGTTTTTCCAGGACCATGAAGTATAATAGTTAATTTATCTTTTGAGTTAAGCATGGTAATTATTTATTAAATGTCTTAACGATGCTTCAAGCTCTTCCCTTTTTTTGTGCGTACTGCGGACAAGACAAGAAATAATGGTGTACTGATTCTGTGAGGGAATTGCATTTGCAATATGGTGAATCTACCAAAGATGAATTTATTTGAAACAAATGAGAGTTTAAGCTGGACATACCAAGCCTGAGGCGAGTGTGCAAAATGTTATCTCCCTTAGTTCCCAAGCTATAATAAAACAAAGGTTTCGCTACCCCATACATCTTCTCTAAGGTTTGTTTAAATTCAATAGCATTTCTGATTGATTTGGTTTGTTCTGATGGTCGATTCCATCTTTTAATGGTCGAAGGAAAAAATGAGTTTTTGAAGGAAGATAAGCGATTGAATGGTGCACTTATGCTTCGAGTGTTCCTGAGGTCACGCTGAGTTTGTTCGTAGGTATCTTGTGCCGGGGATAACGTCTAATAGATAGCGGGGCGCATGGTGCTTGATTTTGTGAAATAGTTTAACCCTCGCCCGCACATGGGGGGGGGGTGGTGGTTGCCACCCCCCCCCCCCCAGGTAGTCTTTCTGCTCTGCACTCAACATTTTTAGAGCTAGAAGGCTGATTTTTCGTATAGCTGCTCCTCTATCCTTTCTTGATGTCCACTGAAAATTTCAAGTTTCTGTGATTTTTGTTTCGGAGATATGACCTTGTTTTTGAGGTCATGTCATGACCCAAATGGCCAATTCTCAACATCTTGCGTTTGCCATGGGCCTTGTGAGCTTTTGATACCCTGATTTCGGCCTTTTTTGCCAGTCTTACCTCCCACCTATCATGGAACATGTTGTTCGACGATGTACAGGGGTCAAGGTCAGGGTCAAGGTCAACCTAGGTCATCTAAGATAATTGCGTTTTAGGCAAGCCGAATTTACTTTTGTGAAGTTTTTTGATTGCATTTTTGGTAAAAGCTTCTCAGATCATGATTTCATGTAATATGGACCCAAAAACAATCGGTGCACACATCAGTATACACACAGACACACACAGACATACAAACACATATAATTGACCTTGACCTAACTTGACCTGAAATGACCTCAGCAGCAAAATTCTGGTCGGGTAGTGTGACAAAGAGGTTCTAGCTGGCTTGGCACCAGAAAACAGCATCGTCATCGGTATTTGATAAGCAGCGCACTTGATATCCAACGGTGACCCAAAACAGCAACATTTTTTAGTTTGACCTGACCTGGAAGGTCAATGACTGACCTGAGAAGGTAAAACTGGGTATCATTGGATTCGTCTCTTCCCAAAGAATCTTTTTGGTCTTTACCGCTAAGCTCTATCTCCAACAGGAACGAAATGGCGCGGGGGGGGGGTGGCAACCACCCCCCCCCCCTCCCATGTGCGTTCTAGGATGGGAAAATGGCATGTGCGGGCGAGGGTTAAGCGTGCTTATTTCTCTTCTTGTATGCAATGTTGTAAGTCCTAATTCTACTAGCAGTGATTTGTAACAAATGCTCATTAAATAAAGAATCAGAAAGGTATTACACATTGATCAACTTAACCCAAGGGTGGGGTACGTACTTAATACCCTACGTACATTTGCTATACGTACTTTTGTCCGTGACGTACTTTTGTCCACACGTAGGGTAGACCGGGGCAAGTCGCCCCGCCGAGGTAAAACGCCTCACCGATGTTTCTCGGAACTGGCAGGGTTCTGGGGAAAGATCCTCTCTTCTGTTAATCTAGTGTATGGGGCTTCTTGCCTCAGGCCGTGGGGTGTTTTGCCCTGGGGTTGGGGGAAAATGCCCCATTTGCAGTTGCTTCACAAAGCACTTCCTAGCTGGGAGTCCGATCATAAGTGAATGAATTTGAGGGGTGGAATTTAAAGTAAAATGTCCAAAGAACACATTGAAAACAAATTTGGCATTCCAGGTGATGTGAGACAAAAGTAGGTACCTATGTAGCAAAATAAATTATCTGTGGCGTCTTGCCCAAGGCTACCCTACTTTATACCCTACGTACATTTGCTATGCGTAGGCTTTTGTACGTGACGTACTTTTGTCCATACGTACTGTATACCCTACGTACTTCTGCGATACGTACTTTTGTCCGTGACGTACTTTTGTCCATACGTACTTTTTACCCTACGTACATTAGCTATACGTACTTTTGTCCGTGACGTACTTTTGTCCATACGTACTTTATACCCTACGTACTTTTGCGATACGTACTTTTGTCCCTGTCGTACTTTTGTCCATACGTACTTCATACAGTACGTACTTCTGCGATACGTACTTTTGTCCCTGACGTACTTTTGTCCATACGTACTTTATACTGTACGTACTTCTGCGATACGTACTTTTGTCCTTGACGTACTTTTGTCCATACGTACTTTATATTGTACGTATTTCTGCGATACGTACTTTTGTCCCTGACGTACTTTTGTCCATACGTACTTTATACTGTACGTACTTTTGCGATACGTACTTTAATCCTACGTACTTTTGCTTACGTACTTTTGTCCTACGTACTTTAGCGATACGTACTTTTGTCCGTAACCCGAGTAGGGAGACCCATCTGTAGAGGTAACACTGAGCGCGCCCTCTGGCCAGCGCTGCGGTCGTACAGAGAGCCATCTGGTGAGAGACTTCACTACTTTGAGCTGCACTTGGGAGTGGCCAATATATGGCAGAGTCATTCATGACTCATGAGAGGTAGGCACTAGGCAGCAATACCTACTTGCCATGATCTAATCAGCCAGCATATATTTGCAAATGTCAATATGTGTCCGATGTTTTAGATCAAAGTAGCGTCTGTAAGGAGGAATCAAACACTGGCGGAGACGAGCGCTTTCGATAGAGAGAGAGAGAGAGAGAGAGAGAGAGAGAGAGAGAGAGAGAGAGAGAGAGAGAGAGAGAGAGAGAGAGAGAGAGAGAGAGAGAGAGATCAGAGATCAGAGAGAGAGAGAGAGAGAGAGAGAGAGAGAGAGAGAGAGAGAGAGAGAGAGAGAGAGAGAGAGAGAGAGAGAGAGAGAGAGAGAGAGATCAGAGAGAGAGAGAGAGAGAGAGAGAGAGAGAGAGAGAGAGAGAGAGAGAGATCAGAGAGAGATCAGAGAGAGAGAGAGAGAGAGAGAGAGAGAGAGAGAGAGAGAGAGAGAGAGAGAGAGAGAGAGAGAGAGAGAGAGAGAGAGAGAGAGAGAGAGAGAGAGAGAGAGAGAGAGAGAGAGAGAGAGAGAGAGAGAGAGAGAGAGAGAGAGAGAGAGAGAGAGAGAGAGAGAGAGAGAGAGAGAGAGAGAGAGAATGATCGATCAATTCAATTATTTTCTGGTTGCCTCTATTTTTCCAAACCAAGACAAGAGCTTCATCAGATCTGCATCGATCTCAGAGGTTGTCCACATCCAGTGTCCACAGTGCCTATGGGGTGGGGGTGGGGGACAAGCTGCTCCCCCAGTTCCCCTCATTTTGGCTATCTTTTGCTTGTTTTGTCAGGGTGCCACTGCCGACCTATCTTCTTCAGGATAGATCAAAACTGAACACCTTTGGTTTATACATGTTAGGACACGGACACGGTATACAAAGCCGTTCAACCGATACATCGATCAATTTTTTTTTTGCCTAAATTTCGAAACATATTTAAGACCTCCAGATCAGTTAAAACCGCAGTCATATCAGATGCTAGACCTGCACCGCGGCACCAGTCACGGGCCTTGGAGCTATCAGGGTCGTCGTCGGCTGAGCGAGTCGAGTGTTTTTGCTGCCGCCTGCCAGCGTGGCGCCACGCTCTGGCGGCGGAGACCCGAACTACGCACGGAATAAACAGCTCGGCTAGAGATGCAAAACGGTGCGGTATTTGGGGGAGATTCTCCACCCTGCAGCTCACTGATCCAACTCAGGACCTCGAAATTCACCAAATTTTTAGTTAAATGAGACTATAATATGCAAGGGAAAACTTCACATTTTAATTTTACCGTTGGTGTTTTGACGCAATGGACGTTGGGAGGCCCGTAAAACGGAGCCCACATCTCGAAGCACAAAAACTGGCACAGTGCAGCGGGCGGCGGCGGCGGCGGCGGCCGGACCGGTCTGTCGTTTCCTCGTTTCGTCACACTGCGCAGGGGGCCAAGGATACAGCACAGAACAGAAGGGACGGGCCCCGCGGATGGGTGCGGCTGCCCGCCGCCGCCGCTGGAGTCTCCGCTGCCATTGGATCAGCTTCTGCTGCGCACAATGTGAGTAGAGTACGTGGTGGAAAGTTGGTTAAAATCACTGATATGACAGAGTTCCGACTATGGATAGTTATTAGTTCCACATATGGTCAAATTATTTTGCGATACATTAATGGTCAGAGAAGCAGGCATACCTGAAAGAACAGCTCCGGAATATCAGACCATCTGTGAATAGTTGTCTTTAGGTATAAATCAAATGTTATTGCATGAAACTACTAAACGACCAATCGTGTACTGCGCAGTGTTGACCGTTTCACAGGGCGTCTGCCAGAGCCGCTGAAGAAGACAACGTTAGAGGAATTTAAATCGACTGGATTGGTTTCTTTCCTCACTAGCTGCAGCGACTTTTAACGATTATCTCTTCAGACTGGCTTTTAGCTCGCTTTCCAATGTATAGTTTTCTATTCATCCGTTGCATCCATTTACACAAAATGCACAAGATGAATGCTCGTTTTTCATACTGTCGCCATAATTTATCCCAATGTTTTCGGTTCTGTACTCCATCGCAACGCATTTTTCAACAGGCTTTGTTGCATGGGCTTTACGCAGGAAACCGACAGGGAATGATCCAGGTTTTCGCTGCATATATTGACTTTTCTTATCTCCTCGTGTTGTGTTGGAACACACGCTGGCTCTTATCTCGTCGTTGAGCCAAATATTACCGAGCTGGCAGACGTTTGTCTGTAATGCTGCTCTTTGCAGTTTTTTTTCGTTTGCCAATTGGATGCGTGTCTTCTGGATTTTTGCCGAACTGTTTCCATGTCGTTTGTTATTGCACTCATGGTACTCATGGCACTCATGGCACTCATGGCACTCGTTTGTTTGCAGAACCATGGTATCCACTTCCCATCGTGGCAGCATTCACACTTGCTTTTTGCCGTTTCATCTTGCCATTCACCTTAAAACTAACGATGATTTTCCACACACATTTGCTACGCAGCATTTTATTTCTGTTCTGCAATTACTTTTCACGTGTTTCCAAGACCTTTCTTATTTGTTATCGATGTGTTTTCAAAATTTGTTTCAACGTTTTTCCATATGCGTCATCGTGTTCAGTTTTCAATTAGTTCAGTTACTTGACGTGCAAGTCTGAACTGAATTTGCTGTGCAATTGGGCTGCACTTTGTTTGAGTTTTCACAACAGTCTGAGTGGCATCTTTGAGTCTCACCGTCGTTGCAGAACCATGGTGTCCACTTCCCATCGTGGCAGCTTTCACACTCTTTTTTGCCGTTTCAGCTCGCCTTTCACCTATAAATAGCGAGCGATGATTTTCCACACACGTTTGCTACGCATCATTTTCTTTGTTTTTGCAATTACTTTTCACATGTTTCCTAGAAGTTTCTTATTTGTTATCAACATGTTTCCAAAATTTGTTTCGACGCAAAATTTGTTTCAGGCACCGTGTTTAGTTTTCAATTAGTTCAGTTACTTGCCGTGCAAGCATGGACTGAATTTGCTGTGCAATTGGGCTGCAATTTGTGTGTTTCCACTACAACTTGAGTGACATCTTACGAGTCTTACCGTCGGCTTTCACCTGCGCCACCATGGATATCTTGCGCTTTTATTTGTTCATTGGTCACTTCTTGTCACAAACGACTACTCTGTAGCTTTTATGTGGTCACTGTCTGAGTGAAACCTTCAAGATAGCTGGAGATAACGTCACGTGATCTTCGGTTACAGACATAGCACTCGTGACACGGGACTACATGACCTAGTGCGACACCATTTCGAGAACAAGTCCGAGACATTAGCCGACATTTAACAGGCGTGGCCGAGCCTAGTGAATTCTAGGGCTCTTCTCTATCTCTCTAGGGATATGGACGCCGTGATGGCGCGAATCAGTCACAGTCCACTTAGTTCGTCACTTCACAAACCATACGCAGACAGAAGGAAGATTAAAAGCATTCCGTCCTAGGTGTGCGCGTCGGTAGTGCGCTGGGCAAGCTCCGACGCCGTCCGGCGAGCGACGAACACTCTCGAACATGAATAAAAGATGAGATGCTCCCAGCGCGGCTGCGAGTTGAGGGGTACCATCTCACCTGGTCAGCGAGAAGGGATCCAGCGGGAGGGTAGCGATAATACGTCAATACATAATAAGAACATAGAAACATACCAGCTTCACCACACCTTTGTATTTCAACATAGCGACTGCGCTAGCGCTGACCGCTTCTGCAAAAAAAAAAAAACAGCCCGACAAGATAGCGATCCTCGATGAAGAGCATTTCTTCTGATTTCCTTTTTAATTTTCAGTCATGGTTCTGGTCATTTTTTTCATTTTCAATGACTCTCTGGCGACACTTAAAATGTCCTTGTTTTTTGCGCTGCTGAGGATATGCGTCGCTTTCTCACGTTTGGTGGAATATTGCATTTCCACAACTATGTCCTACATTGATGCAACGTACGGCCACAGTGATCTTTCAATCTCTTTTTCAATTATTTTCTTGTGTTGTTGCAGTATACGTGTTTTGCATGCTGGCTGCTCCAAAATTTTCTCATTCAAAATGTCTTCCATCATTCTGCAATATTATTATGCCATGTCTTTGGCCAGTCTTGCAATATTCAGCTACTTTGCCATTGCGACCGGAGGCAGTTGTGACAGCTGCCACCGGTCCAGCCACCGGCTGACAGCAGCGTCGTAGGCCGCGCGCAACCGGTCACCGGATAGCATCTCACATCTTATCTCTGGCAAAGACGACTGTTTAACCACTTGATATATCAGCGTTGGATACATGACCTGATATACAGCAGAAGGCCTCGTCCTCCGCCAGGTAGTACGGCAACATCTGCCACTGGTCCAGCCACCGGCTGACAGCAGCTTCGTAGGCCGTGCGCAACCGGTCACCGGACAGCATATTTTGTCTCACATCGTGCAAAGTATCTCCGGTGTACGTATAGTCGTACATAACCCTTCGAGAGGCTCCTTTGTCTGAACTCAAGTCCTAAGATATTACTCATGCCCCCTCAGTCGCAGCAGCGTTAATTGTCCATGCTCTCCACTGTCCGTTAACCGTGGTGAGATACTGTGGAGTCACCTATTGCTACTGAAGGGTTACCTCAGGGGAAGGGCCGTTGCCCTCTCCCTGGGTATCTGCAGTGCACCTGCCTAATAGTTTGCTGGGTTTGCTCAGGCAAGCTAACCGACATCGGGCACCATTGTCGCGGAGGCACCGAAGGCGAGAGACAGGTCCGAACGGGCTGATAGGTGTATTCGGAATGTTCACAGTTCGTCAGCGTCGGCGTCGGCGCATGGAGCAGCGGTGGGTACAGGATACTGGCCAGTCCACCGACCGAGGGCTATATTTGGGTCGGCGGCCGGGCCATGACGCGTTGGGGGAGCGCGTCTTCGAATGACAGTGGGGCTCGAAAGTGTGTTCTCTTTACCACTTTATGAGAGAAGGGAATCGGTCCCACAATATCTTCCCTCCCCCATGGGAAGCGTAGGGAACCGAAGCGACCATAATAAAGAGAGCAAACATCAAGCTAATGGAGAAGAAGTTATAGTTGAGCGTATTGCAAAATGGTATGAACAGATAAGTAGGTGTTTCGTGGCAATTGCACCTACTACCTGCCACGGTGGCTTGAATGGTCTTTAATCTCATTGAATGGTAAGAAAAAGGACCATTGCCAAATCGCTTTGCGTGTCCGTCAAGGTCGTGGAGCTTACGGCTGGGCAAGTCCTCTGCTCTTTGGCAGGGCTCGTCCCATGGGCATCTCTGGCCCTCGGCAACTTTGGCCGTTTTTTTGGCGACGTGTATAATTTCGGTGATTGAACCACGATTTGCGCATAGTTGACTGTTCAATCCTTTTACAAATGCTCAATTTATGTTAAGTGTCGAAGTAATATACAGCAGAAGGTCTCGTCCTCCGCCAAGTAGAAGGGCAACACCTGCCACTGGTCCAGCCACCGGCTGACGGCAGCGTCGTAGGCCGTGCGCAACCGGTCACCGGATAGCATCTCACATCTCACCTCTGGCAAAGACGACTGTTTAACCACTTGATATATCAGCGTTGGATACATGACCTGATATACAGCAGGTCTCGTCCTCCGCCAAGTAGAAGAGCAACACCTGCCACTGGTCCAGCCACCGGCTGACAGCAGCGTCGTAGGCCGTGCGCAACCGATCACCGGACAGCATATTTTGTCTCACATCTTGCAAAGTATCTCCGGTGTACGTATAGTCGTACATAACCCTTCAAAAGGCTCTTTTGTCTGAACTCAAGTCCAAGATATTACTCATGCCCCCTCAGTGGCAGCGGCGGTAATCATCCATGCTCTCCACTGTCCGTTAACCGTGGTGAGATACTGTGGAGTCACCTATTGCTACTGAAGGGTTACCTCAGGGGAAGGGCCGTTGCCCTCTCCCTGGGTATCTGCAGTGCACCTGCCTTATACTTTGTTTGGTTTGCTCAGGCAAGCAAACCGACATCGGGCACCATTGTCGTGGAGGCACCGAAGGCTAGAGACAGGTCCGAACGGACCGAGAGTTGTATTCAGAATCCGTACAGTTCGTCAGCGTCGGTGTCGGCGCAGAGCAGCGGTGGTTACAGGTTTCCGGACGGTCCACCGACCGAGAGCTATGTTTGGGTCGGCGGCCGGGCCGTGACGCGTAAGGGAGCGCACATTCGAATGACAGGTGAGCTCGAAAGTGTGTTCTCTTTACCACTTTATAAGAGAAAGGAATCGGTCCCACAATATCTTCCCTCCCTCATAGGAAGCGTAGGGAATAAAGAGAGCAAACATCAAGCTAACGGAGAAGAAGTTATAGTTGAGCGTATTGCAAAATGGTATGAACAGATAAGTAGGTTTTTCGTGGCAATGGCACCTACTACCTGCCACGGTGGCTTGAATGGTCGTTAATCTTATTAAATGGTAAGACACGGACCATTGCCGAATCGCTTTGCGTGTCCGTCAAGGTCGTGGAGCTTACGGCTAGGCGAGTCCTCTGCTCTTTGGCAGGGCTCGTCCCATGGGCATCTCTGGCCCTCGGCAACTTTGGCTGTTTTTTGGCGACGTATACATATAATTTCGGTGATTGAACCACGATTTGCGCATAATTGACTGTTCAATCCTTTTACAAATGCTCAATTTATGTTAAGTGTCGAAGTAATATACAGCAGAAGGTCTCATCCTCCGCCAGGTAGTACGGCAACACCTGCCACCGGTCCAGCCACCGGCTGACAGCAGCGTCGTAGGCCGTGCGCAACCGGTCACCGGACATCATATTTTGTCTCACATCGTGCAAAGTATCTCCGGTGTACGTATAGTCGTACACAACCCTTCGAGAGGCTCTTTTGTCTGAACTCAGGTCCTAAGCTATTACTCATGCCCCCTCAGTGGCAGCGGCGGTAATTGTCCATGCTCTCCACTGTCCGTTAACCGTGGTGAGATACTGTGGAGTCACCTATTGCTACTGACGGTTACCTCAGGGGAAGGGCCGTTGCCCTCTCCCTGGATAACTGCAGTGCACCTGCCTAATAGTTTGCTGGGTTTGCTCAGGCAAGCAAACCAACATCGGTCACCGTTGTCGCGGAGGCACCGAAGGCGAGAGACAGGTCCGAACGGGCTGAGAGGTGTATTCGGAATGTTCACAGTTCGTCGGCGTGTGATTTAAGTTGGTCCCTTTGTATAGCCTTCATTGCATCCTAGCTACTTATCTGTTGTCTAGGGGATTATTATCTTCAATGTTTTACTCTATGTGCTACTGCTGTCAAGGGGTATTACTGCAATGGAAACAAGACTGATATACATAGGTATGGGTGTGAGTTTCCTCCTCTTCCAACGCCATCCGTCCCATCATCAAACAGACGTGAACAAGAGTTAAAAGTAGATATATTGCAATTAGCGGAAAGATGGTGCTGAAACCGAATCAATAAAGAAGCGATCAAACAAGGCCGAAAATCAGTCCTGCACGAGTTGCTGAGGCACTCGGGCAGGCCGCTGTGAAGAACCGAAAGATGTCCGAAAATCAGTCCTGCACGAGTTGCTGTCGCACTCGAGCAGGCTGATGATACCAGAGTCGAAAGAACGACTATTGTGTATTTTCATTTTCAGTTTTTCTAACAGCGGCTAACAGGGTCGCCATCCACTACGCCGCCTCCTGGTCCCAGTCTCCGTCATTTGGTGACGGAGATGGCGGAGTGACGCGGACAAATTTGTATGACTCGGTGTCTGGGTCATATCCATCCCCGTCGGTCTCGTCGCAGTCTCCGCTCGGGTTGCGTCGGACCTCGTCGGATCTGCAAACAAATGTCGTGCATTAGAGGGAGCCTGTCGGGCCAGTCGGCGCGTCCGATGTGGGCGATGTACGCAACTTCCAGCCGTATGAAATCGGCGGGAGTTCGGGATTGTCCCAACCGGCGTCTGCAGCTGCCTGGGTTCTGGCAGCTAGTTGGGCTTGTTGTTCGGCGAAGATCCTTGTGATTCTAGCCTCTTCTGCTGCTGCCTGGGCGTTCGCGGCTTGTCTTGCCTGGTGCTCCGCGGTGATTCGGCGGAGTCGTGCGGCTCTGGCCGCCCTCAGTAGGCGAGTGCTCGCCGGGACTACGGGGCAGTCGCTTTGGCTCGGAGATTGAGAAGAGAAGTGGAGCGGCGTAGGTCCGGAGCAAGAAGATGTAGTCGAGCGCCGAGAGGTCGGAGGTGGCGCGTGTGGCTCTGTGTCGGTGGTGGGTGTCTTTGTAACACGGTTAGTCGGCCTTGTAAGTGTATTTGGCTGTGGCTGGCAGCTCTTGCAACCGTGCTGGGGGCGGCAGCGGCACTGGCTCTGTTGAGCTGGTGGGTTGTTCGTCGGCGTTGAGACCTCCGTGTCGGACTCGGACAGGAGGTCAGCAGGTTCCGTGATCCTTCCGTCCAAGATAAGTGTCTCTTTCGTTGATGATTGATAATAGCTCTAGGCGTTTGGCCCGCTCACTAGAACTTAGATCGAATAGGTCGGCTAGTCGGCGCGCCATAAGTCGAGTTTTCCGCCACATGGATTGATCCTTAATAACTCTCGGTCCTTTGCAGGCTGGCGTTGGGGAGCACTAGGGTTTTTCATTGTTACCTTCACCGCGGATTTGGAGGATTCAGAACCAGGAGCATGCAGTGGTGACGAGCTAGATTGAGCCATGATTGACACGATTGAGGCGAAAGTATCGGCACTCGATCAATCAAATATGACTTTACCGATGTCCAATGCATCTCTGATAGTTTGACCTTTTCCCAACCGTTGAACTGGTCGTGCAAGCTCTATGAAAGTTGCTTGTTCCATGTTGATATTTTGCTTAAACTTTTATATATCTGACTTTGATAAAAGTTACGTTCTGTCGCTGTGCCTGCTCTGTGGTGATCGGTGCTTTGCGACGGCGTCGTCTCCCTCACTGGTCGGTTCTCTCTCGGATGGTCGGCAGCGGTGGGTGGGGAGTGACCACTTGATTCCGGCCTGTCTCCTGACGGTAGTTCTCGGGGAATGGAGGGATTATAGCCACCGGTGTTGGCGGCTGTACCGTGGTACCCTCGCTGTCTGGTACTGTTATGTCGTCGATGTCGTAATCGACTCCTATGTCTGCGGCCGTGGAGTTGATCTCGATGTCGTCGGTCGTCGTCGAGTGATACTCAGGCTGAACCTGTTGCGGTGTTCCGAGGCCTGTTTCCGTACGGTCCTCCGCCACCAGCGTGGCGCAGTGGTAACGACTGGGCCAGCGGTTGTTGACTGGCGGTGTTAGAGGATGTTCGATGTTTGTGCGTAGTTCCAGACGGGTTACAGGGGCTTCAACAGCTGCGTGATATCTGTGGACTCTTGTTGAAGGCGGGTAGTGGCAGTACCCACAATCGAGGCACCTGTGTGCGTCTGGATGGTAGTGGCACTGGCACTCGGGGGTCTAACTCAGGTTGTAGCGTCTTGCCAGGTATTGTTGGTGATATTGACAGACCTTGTTTGATGTTATAGCCGGGGCTTGGAGCAGGAAAATCGATGGGATGATGGTGTCCCAGCACAGGCACTGGCCGTTGGGGTTATCAATATCTTTAAAACCCGTACCAACGTTGGGTCTTCTCAGCCCGTTGTTTGCTGGTGTGGGCTGGCCATTTCGGCCACCCTCGTCGGAGCCGTGGTCCGCTAATTTGGATACATCTGGACGAACTCCATGTTTGTCCAATATGAAACCCAAATATTTTATCTGAGATTTCATGAATTCACATTTCGCGGTGTTTAGTACAAAACGAGTTTCCTCTAACCGTGAGAAAAAACGGGCGAGTTTTTCCAAATGTTCTTCGTACGTTTTGCTAGCAATAAGAATATCATCCACGTATAAGAAAGCATCTATACCCTGAAGACCACCAAGTGCAATTTGAAATGTTTTATTAGGAGCAGAAGAACTTGAACGAAGACCCATTGGTACGACGTTCATGTGATATTTGCCGTCTCCAGCTGAAAAAGCAGTATAATGTCGAGAAGATTCATCTAATGGAATTTGGTGGAATGAACTGAGTACCTAAATCTAAAGTTGAGAAAACTTCACATCCAGAAAGTTGATCAATGACATCAGATGCAAATGAATGAGGAAATTTGTCATCTGTGATCTTTGAGTTGAGAAGGCGTAAGTCTGATACGAGGCGATAGCCACCATTTGATTTCTTCACAAGAATGATTGGAGAGTTGTATGGTGAGATGGATGGTTCTATAATTTTGGCTGCCAGCATGCGATCTATTTCTTTCGTGACTATCTCCCGATGAGCGAATGAGAGACGATATGGTCTTTGATAAGCCGGAGTATGATCTGTTAACCCTATTAGTGGCAGGCTCCTGGCTACCCCATATTAGTGGCAGGGGGGGGGGGCTGTTTACGACCCCCCCTTGATATCTCGAGATCTAACGGGCCGATTTTCAAAATTCAAACGGCATTCGATTTCGCTCAACGTGATCTACATTTCTAAAAAAATAAAAATTAAAAAATGTCAATAGGGGGGGGGTAGAGGGGGGTAAAAACGGGCAAATTGCAGATACATTTTAGACTGTTTATCACGGCCAGGTTTCTGAACCAATCTTAACGCAACTTTTGCCGATCGATAGAGAATGAACCAGGAATTCACATGGATCCTAAAAATATGCATTTTCAAAAATCATAGGCGGATACAGATAATTGAGATTGGGGGTACACAAAAAGTATAGTAAATAAGGTTTTTGTTGGTACTGTTTCTAAAAAGGGTGGTAATGGTCTTGTCATGTTACAATTTTCTTATGAAAGAACGACTACAATTGTGTTGGTCATGCATAGGCGGTGTCAGGGCACCTATGTTGGGAGGTAAAACATAACCCCCCTTTTTGTACGCCTGGATCCGCCTATTATAGCAAAAACGTGTCAAAAGAGGATGCACAATAACTGTATATGTTATCACATGATGCCTTTCATTCACTGTTCGTAAAACTGGTGCAGCGTCGTGATCTTCGCCCAAATGACTCGCTTCACGAATAGGACCCCCCAATTCCCAGTGCTCTGGAGCCGCCCCTGGTAAAGTTATGAACTTGAAATTTTCAGGGAATGTGCCCAATTTAGTTTTAGGAAAAGTCAGAAAATTTCAGCATCGTAGCTTCAGCGGTTTCGGAGATATTCCCGAAAAACCTGAGGGGTGGATAAAAACAACCCCCCCCCTGCCACTAATAGGGTTAATTCGATGTGATGTTTATAGACATCTGTCTGTGTTATGTCCGAGATGTCGTTTCCAAAAGCATGCCTATGTTTTTTGATGAGCTCGCGGAGTTGAGAACGAAAGGGTTCCGGGACATGTTCCAAATCAATGTCAGAGACAGACTTGTACTCTGACGTCCTGTGAGCAGAGGTCGTCGGTTTGTTTGTGTCTGTCTTGCGTCCGGTGCTTGACGCAGCCAAGTCCGGCCCAGCGACCGTTTTTTTTTTGTTCTGACGAGGCGCTGACGGATGTTGGAACAGACGGCACTGTTTGACAGTTGGCACTTGCTAAACCAAACAGAGCAAGGTCAGCGTCCTGTCTGGAGGGGAGGGGTCGGTCTGTGACCTGACCCGTGGGGGAAAGATTTGAATGCTAACTATCAGATAAACTTCACCTACAATGTCAATTGGATCACCAGTAACGCCAAGAATGGAAATAGTTGGAGGTTCGTAAGCTACTTTCAAATGGTTTTGTCGCAAATATTGTTGTGATACCAAACAGATGCTACTGCCGGTATCGTACAAGGCTGAACAAGAGTGACCTGATATCGAAACGTCTCACAAAACCGGGGGATTTGCTGCACGGTCCCTTTCATCTGAAGCGACGCTCACCCACTCATCCCCCAGTGCAGTGAGCGGAACCCGTTTGGGCTCAAAGAACGAAAGTTTCGAAGCGGTGAAAAGTTCCGGTGACAGCTCGAATATTCATGGTGATAAGAATTTGAACAATAATGACTCCTTTCTTGACAACGATGATGCGAAGAGTGAAGTGATTTTGAGAGAACATGTCGATAACTGTATTTTTGCTGACGAGATTAATGATCACGTCCTCGGCTCTGAGATCTTGATTGATTTTGACTTTGCTGAGCAATAAGCTCCTTTGCTACAATGAATTCTAAATGAGCCATTCGCCTTAAAATATCTTTCATCTGGGTGCTATATTCAACACTAAAATTCCTGGTATTGGGCGGCGGCAGTGACATCGATGTCGTTGACGTCACTTGATCCGGGTCACGGCACCAATGTAACGTGCCGCCCCGTGTGCTTCTTGATGTTGTCGAAGCAGACTCGGCTCCGAAGAAAACTCAGGTGTTGGATGTTTCTTCTATTTAGCCGAGCAGGGGACACGCTAGCGTTACGACCTGGTGGATCTTGCGCCGCCCGTCTCGTAGCAGAGGTCTTTGCAGTACAGTGCCTCTGGCTGAACTAACCTACCTCGCGTCGGCCAGTTTTTATATGTGCTGGTCACGTTCCTAGCCTCGTGATCTCTTTGTCCGCACCCTGCTGACGCAACACAGATGTTACCTAGTATACACACAACGTCCTCATTCGTTTCGCAGTTTAGACATAAGGCGCCAGGTAGTACTGCAGCATCTGCCACCTGTCCGGCCTCCGGCTGATGGCAGCGTCGTGTCCCGTGCGCAACCACACACCGGATAACATACTAGGTCTCACCTCGTGCAAAGACGACCGTTGACACACTGGATATATGTGTCGGATACATGACCAAGAGTTGCTTACAGCAGAAGGGTTCGTCCTCCGCCAGGTACTACTGCAGCATCTGCCACCTGTCCGGCCATCGGCTGATGGCAGCGTCGTATTCCGTGCGCAACCGGTCACCGGACAGAACATATTAGGTCACAAGTCGTACAAAGACGACCGATGAAACACTGGATGTATGTGTCGGATACATGACCAAGAGTTGCTTACGGCGGAAGGTTTCGTCCTCCGCCAGGTACTACTGCAGCATCTGCCACCTGTCCGGCCATCGGCTGATGACAGCGTCGTATTCCGTGCGCTCACCGGACATCACATATTAGGTCACAAGTCGTGCAAAGACGACCGTTGACACACTGGATGTATGTGTTGGATACATGACCAAGAGTTGCTTACGGCGGAAGGTTTCGTCCTCCGCCAGGTACTACTGCAGCATCTGCCACCTGTCCGGCCTCCGGCTGATGGCAGCGTCGTGTCCCGTGCGCAACCACTCACCGGATAACATACTAGGTCTCACCTCGTGTGTAGCACGCCGTCGTTCTCGGGCCCAGGGCTGGGACACGGCGGGCAGGTGTTGGCCCTTGCAGATGCTGGTTACTCGGCACAGATGTATTCACGGGTCACACATGATTCAGACTCGGTTACACACGTCTGGTCTGGGTGACGGCCGAGGGTCTTCTGAGCTCACCCCCCTCCGGTTGGGTAGAGCTCGACTCCCTTCGACCCAGTTCCTACTGTAGGGCGGTGGCCCCTTACTCTGCGTGGCGGCTTACTATTGGCTTAGGACTTCTTAAACAAGAATCGAACGCTTGTGATTGTGTGATTTCCGTTTTTCTGTTCGCCCCATGCCGGGTCGAACGTCAGATGGCCTTGCGGTGTGTGTTTTATACTAAGGTGTCTCTGAGCGTGTACGTCGTCCTCAGCCCGGTGTTCCAGTGTTCTCCCTTCCATTCCCCTGACGTACCCTAACCCGACGTATACCCATTTCCCATTTCCTTCCCCAGTACCCAGACCTCTTTTTAAAGAATTGTCTCCCGTCACCTAATGTATTTTACTAAACTACAGGAGCAGAGCAAGTGCGATAGCAAGTAATAGCAAAGTAGATGGTGTGGATCCATGCCGCCAGCAAACACTTCCGCAAATTGAGACGACCATCACTACTCTCGGGACATCACCGCAAACTACAAGAGTTAACCGTAAGGGCCCATAGGCCAACAATACGAGCTCAGGTCGCCTACAATGACCTCTATGTATGTTGACTGAATCCTACCGAGAAGAGTGCCGATGCCATGATAACGAGCTGCTCTGTGGGGAGCTGTGTCAAGTGTCGGCCTGAAGTGCAACAGGGAGCGTGAAGAATGGAAGTGAGAGAATGTGCCTCTGTTGAACACTCACATTGTAGCGGTGGAGTGGGTCAGGTTGCTCGAACAGCACGTTGAACAGTCCGCAGTCCAGGAACGGGTAAGACTGAGCCCCAGAGCTCTCGCCCCGTCCCGTTTTATGCACGCTCCCCCGAGTTTTTCTTCGTGGGCCTAGCGGTCGCCCGAGTCCGACAAGTGCTGCCCTCTATACTGTCTTCCTATGGTGAAAGGTGAGGTGTCTCTCCGGTCCGTTGAGGGTATAGTGTTTTCTGAGAGTTGTTCGTATACTTATTCCGTTCACTCCGTATCATGGCATCGGCTGATGGCAGCGTCGTATTCCGTTCGCAACCGGTCACCGGACCGTGGCCGGTTGTGTCAGGGCTCGGACCGGTGCTTGGGTTCGGACCAGGCGAGCTAGTAATCCAAAAGGTCTCGCTGTAGTGAAGCCGGGTAAGATGGCGCGTGTCTGACATGACTTGACGTCTATCAGTGATTACGATCCTGGGTGCCTGAAATTGCCCAGATATTCCCCGGCACCCTTTGTGTCTTTAGGCCTTTCCTTCTGCAAAGACGTCTTCTGTTGAGCTGGTGTATTGTCGTCCGATACATGACTTTATATATGGTGGACACACTTGTACGAAAGCAGGACGCGTGGCAACACACGTGTATTGAATGTAGGACGCTGGGCGGCCGGCCATGGGCGCTGCGAAGTGCAGCATCTAATCACCATTATTATGGCACATGCGTGCGGGCCGAAGCGCCTCATCCGTCACACGATTAGCACGGAGAATAGGATTTTGCAAGGTTAAAAGTGTAGTCTGTGAGGGTGCAGGATGGTACAAGGCTCTGCGACATTATCTTACCCTCCCCGGGAGCCGAGTCGCCGACAATAGGAGGCGTCAATAAACACTTCCAACAAGACATGAGAGTAGGTATGATGCACAGATCGACATCGACAGTAGCGGCAGCTAGAGATCCCATGATGGTACTTGAATGCCAAGTGTAAAATTTTACGTTAAATTAAACTAACTAAAAAATATAGAACAGGATACAAATCACACAACTGTGTGAGGCCAGTACCTTTTGAACGGAGCCTGTCAGGCCAGTCGGCGCGTCCGATGTGGGCGATGTACGCAACTTCCAGCCGTATGAAATCGGCGGGAGTTCGGGATTGTCCCAACCGGCGTCTGCAGCTGCCTGGATTCTGGCAGCTTTTTGGGCTTTGTGTTCAGCGAAGATACGGGTGATCCTTTCTTCTTCTGCTGCTGTCTAGGCGTTCGCGGCTTATCTCGCCTGGTGTTCCGCGGTGATTCGGCGGAGTCGTGCGGCTCTGGCCGCCCTCAGCAGGCGAGTGCTCGCCGGGACTGCGGGGCAGTCGCTTTGGTTCGGTGAAGAGAAGTGAAGCGGTGGAGGTCCGGAACAAGAAGATGTAGTCGAACGTCGAGAGGTCGGAGGTGGCGCGTGTGGCTCTGTGTCGGTGGTGGTTGCCTTTGCGCAGTTAGTCGGCCTTGTAGATGTGTTTGGCTGCTGTGGCTGCTGTGGTTGCTGTGGCTGCTGGTAGTTCGGGCAGCGCGGCTGGGGACGGCAGCATGAAAACGAAAATGAGGCGGTAAAATAAACATCGAGTAACACAAGCGGGTGGAGACGGTAAAATACAGTGGGTCTTAGTGCTGGAGTTCAGCGGCGATGAACAGGTACTTGTCAGTTTTGAGATGAGTGGTTTGGGTTTTCTTGCCTAATTTTTAAGCCACTTATTATCCATAATACGAGTCATTTAGTATGTCACAGTTTTCAATTTCCGTGACAGAGGAGTCCTCCTCATGTAGTGAGGCCAGAAACCGCTGAAACCCTTCCTCCTCGGCCTCGTCGTCCCAATTGGTCCCGTCCGACCAGGGCGATGCACATTGCACCACTTGCCCGACTGTTTCGTCCGTCCACACTGGTTGGTACGATGATAATTCCGCAATCTCCGAGTCTGTTGTATCCTCATCATCCTCATCGAAGGGGGCTTCGTACTCGTCCAACGTCGGACTCGTCGGTCGGGATGTCACAGGGGTTAGGTCTGATTCCGTCTTCGTTTGTGTTTGTCCGTTCATGCTGCAGGCTGAGAACGCACGGCTACTACCCGTGTTCGTCGTGAACGGGAGCGCGACCTTCGCATTGGTAGTCCGGCGTTGTGTTCGGCGGCGGCGGTGGTCTCTCGCCTTGGAGAGTGATCTCTGAAAAACACGTAGTAACAAGCGCTTCGAAGTTGTTACGGCAGGGCGTTTCATTAATGCAGTTTAAGTCTTACGCAATGGTGTGCCTGACCAACAGGATGAATTATGAAAAACGTTGTTCAGTCGAACTTCACTTGAAAGAACGTTCCCGACCGAAAGCACCATTATGTAGGGGAGACTTGGGCTGGTCCTGGTAGCCTACCACGCTGGCCTCCTTCGTTTGCCCAACAAAAACAGACGGTCGCTCGACGTTGGTAGAAAGACTACGCGATATCACTATGAAACTACAACACACAAAGACACAATACCATTTCAACAGCAGGCGAATACGAAGCAGATTTATAACTTTGCTATCTCAATAACCATCCAGCATATACAATACCACTTCAACAAATAGGCGAATACGAAGCCGACTAATTATTTTGCGATGTCAATAAACAAACCATCCAGGATGTGATTTCAGTAATCATGTCAAACCAACGGGAACACACGATGCTGTTTTCCTACATAATACAAACGGGAACACTCGATACTGTTTTCCTACATAATACCAACGGGAACTCACGATACCGTCCTCCTACATAATACCAACGGGAACTCACGATACCGTCCTCTTACATAATACCCCCGTCTTCGATATAGGGGGGAAAATCCCCTTACTTTGGGGGTGCTGCTGCAAAGTACAGCTTCGTCCCACATCCAGCATCAGTAGTGTGTCGGCAGCGTCCACGGTGTCCTTGTGTCCACAGCAACGGCATCAGCATCTCTTCCCGCAGCGGCATGTCTTCCCGCACCGGCAGCGTCCGCGGTGTCCTGGTCGCCGCAGCAGCGGCATCAGCTCCACATGGCTTCATCGTGCCTTAGCCACACCGGGCACAACGTCTTCTTTCGCGACGGCAACACGACGGTTTCTCCCAACGGCATCTCTTGCAGCGGCATCAGCTCCTGCAGCTTCATCGTACCTCAGCCACATCGGCTGATGCACCATTGATGTGAGGGGGGGGGGGCTTAGGCCGGTCCTGTAGGCCCTTCGTTGCCTCCCCTCCGGATCTCTACGTTACTCTACAGGAGCAGTGTTAGGCCGGGACATCACTAGCCTTTACCCCGTCTGTCACATGGGCCACTGTCCTCTAATCTAAACTATGCACCGTGGTTCAGGTGAATGACTTCGCCATTTTAGGAAGAAGATAACCGGTCCCACAGTCTGCGTGTGAGCGGGCGGCGGCGGCCGTGGCGTTGTGGTCTCATGCGTCGGTCTTGTGTGTCGTCCTCCTCCAGGTAGCTATTACGGCAGCAGCTGCCACCTGTCCGGCCATCGGCTGACGGCAGCGTCGTATTCCGTTCGCAACCGGCCACCGGACCGTTGTGTCAGGGTTAGGACCGGTGCTTGGGTTCGGAACAGGCGAGCTAGTAATCCAAAAGGTCTCGCTGTATTGAAGCCGGGTAAGATGGCACGTGTCTGACATGACATGACGTCTATCAGTGATTACGATCCTGGGTGCCTGAAATTGCCCAGATATTCCCCGGCACCTTTTGTGTCTTTAGGCCTCTCCTTCTGCAAAGACGTCTTCTGGTGAACTGGTGTATTGTCGTCCGATACATGACTTTATATATGGTGGACACACTTGTACGAAAGCAGGACGCGTGGCGACACACGTGTATTGAATGTAGGACGCTTGGCTGCGAAGTGCAGCGTTTAATCATCATTATTATGGCACATGCGTGCGGGCCGAAGCGCCTCATCCGTCACACGATTAGCACGGAGAATAGGATTTTGCAGGGTTGAAAGTGTAATCTGTGAGGGTGCAGGATGGTACAAGGCTCTGCGACATTATCTTACCCTCCCCGGGATCCGATAATTGGAGGCGTCAATAAACACTTGCAACAAGACATGAGAGTATGATACACAGATCGACATCGACAGTAGCGGCAGCTAGAGATCCCATGATGGTACTTGAATACCAAGTGTAAAATTTTACGTTAAATTTAACTAACTAAAAATATAGAACAGGATAAAAATCACACAACTGTGTGAGGCCAGTACCTTTTAAACGGAGCCTGTCGGGCCAGTCGGCGCGTCCGATGTGGCCGGTGTACGCAACTTCCAGCCGTATGAGATCGGCGGGAGTTCGGGATCGTCCCAACCGGCGTCTGCAGCTGCCTGGGTTCTGGCAGCTATTTGGGCTTGGTTTTCAGCGAAAATACGGGTGATCCTTTCTTCTTCTACTGCTGCCTGGCCGTTCGCGGCTTATCTTGCCTGGTGTTCCGCGGTGATTCGGCGGAGTCGTGCGGCTCTGGCCGCCCTCAGCAGGCGAGTGCTCGCCGGGACTGTGGGGCAGTCGCTTTGGTTCGGTGAAGAGAAGTGAAGCGGTGGAGATCCGGAACAAGAAGATGAAGTCGAGCGCCGAGAGGTCGGAGGTGGCGCGTGTGGCTCTGTGTCGGTGGTGGTTGCCTTTGCGCAGTTAGTCGGCCTTGTAGATGTGTTTGGCTGCTGTGGCTGCTGTGGTTGCTGTGGCTGCTGGTAGTTCGGGCAGCGCGGCTGGGGACGGCAGCATGAAAACGAAAATGAGGCGGTAAAATAAACATCGAGTAACACAAGTGGGTGGAGACGGTAAAATACAGTGGGTCTTAGTGCTGGAGCTCAGCGGCGATGAACAGGTACTTGTCAGTTTTGAGATGAGTAGTATGTCTTTTTTTTGCCTAATTTGTAAGCCATTTATTATCCATAATACGAGTCATTTAGTATGTCACAGTTTTCAATTTCCGTGGCACAGGAGTCCTCATATAGTGAGGCCAGAGACCCCTGAAACTCTTCCTCCTCGGCCTCGTCGTCCCAATTGCTCCCGTCCGACCAGGGCGATGCGCACTGCACTATTTGTCCGACTGGTTCGCCCGTCCACTCCGGTTGGTTTGAGGACAATTCCGCAATCTCCGATTCTGGGGTCGTTGTTGCATCCTCGTCGGAGGATGCCTCGTCCAGGGTCGGACTCGGACTAGTCGGTCGGGGTGTCACAGGGTTTAGGTCCGTTCCCGTCTCCGTTTTGGTTTTTCCGTTCATGCTGCAGGCTGAGAACGCACGGCTACTACTGTCGGCCGGTGGAATTGCCGACTTACTTGGAGGTTCGGCGCGCCGATGTGTCCGTAAAGCTGGTCTCGAGCACAGTGTATATTTGACAATTCACGCACGCTTATATACAAGACCTTGCACGCACAGCGCGACCATATAAGGAGCGTCATGCGGCAAGCGCGTAAGCTTCTTCGAGGAACGACGCGGAAACCTCTGCAGAGCCGGTCATTCGTTGAATTAATATCCCGGATCTGCAGCGGGCCGCACGCACCTGAACAAGGCCATACGCGCTTGTAGCAATAGTCCTTTGAACAAAGCCTTGCGACATTATTATGTCGGCCGGTGGAATTGCCGACTTACTTGGAGGTTCGGCGTGCCGATGTGTCCGTAAAGCTGGTCTCGAGCACAGTGTATATTTGACAATTCACGCACGCTTATATACAAGATCTTGCACGCACAGCGCGACCATATAAGGAGCGTCATGCGGCAAGCGCGTAAGCTTCTTCGAGGAACGACGCGGAAACCTCTGCAGAGCCGGTCCTTCGTTGAATTAATAACCCGGATCTGCAGCGGGCCGCACGCACCTGAACAAGGCCATACGCGCCTGTAGCAATAGTCCTTTGAACAAAGCCTTGCGACACTACCCGTGTTCGTCGTGAACGGGAGCGCGACCTTTGCATTGGTAGCCCAGCGTTGTGTTCGGCGGCGGCGGCGGTCTCTCGCCTTGGAGAGTGATTTTTGAATTCCTCGATCTGGAGTGGGGGAGTCGAACGTACAGCGACATTGGCTGGTGGAGTTAATGTTACCTTTGGCATCATTTGAGTAGCGGGAGAATGCCGTCGAAGTTTGTAGCATTTACGCCAGTAGCAGCGTCCTATACAGCAAAGAGCAGTGACGAAGACGGCTAGGATCCAAACGGAGACGATACTGCGTGCTAAATGTGCGATCTAAATAATAACGATACTGTCCTACATAATCACGATACGAGGTTGGTCATAAAATCGATACTAACCTTATGAAAGGTCTGGTCTCTTGACTATTTTCTTGCAGTGGGCCCTTTTCTTCGAAACCCGCGTTTCGTTGCTCTCATTGCAGACATGATTTCACTTGACGATATACGTCTTCATTCGGGACGGTCAAAAGTAATGATGTCGAATACTAGCTAGCCTTTGCTCCCCTATGTCCCCCATGGCTCCCCCATGGTACCCTTGAAGTAGGCCCTCTGGGGTCAACCGATACTGGCGGTGCCGTATTGGCCCCTTTGCGACGTGATCATTTTTCGTTCGTTCATGATTTTATCAATTTCCAAGTTCTGCTGCTGCTCTTGCAACCATTCCTCTAGGGAATGAGGCAAGAGTCCTACCTGCATCACCGCACACACGGGCTCTTTGGTTGCGTCTGGATCTATGTCCGCCACCAAGCCCGCCTCCTGTGTTATAGTTTGCCACGAGACGTGGGTAATTGTCCGTCGGTGTGTGTGTGTTCTTGTGTCCTGGGACATAGCAAATTCTGAAATCAAAGGCTGATGGCGTCTCGTGCAAGACGAGCGCTCGTCGTCTTGGGTTCTTTCACTGATTTCAAAAGGTGATTCACTGCCGCATTGTAGCAGTATAAGACAAATGGCCGTCCCTGCAGATATTTGCGAGATTTATCCGTGATTGCGTACACGGCCGCCATGGACTCCCGCACATAGATGGGCTGCCACATTTCTGTAGAAGTCAGCATTCGGCTGGCATGCGCTATCGGGCGTGTCCATCTGGGAACACCTACTGCAGCACCGTACCGATGGCGTTGTCACTAGCGTCCGTATACACCTCGAATGGTTATTTTCCTGAGAAGTGTGGAAATCGCAGGACTGGTGCGCTTGTCAAAATGGCTTGTAGTGCTTACTGTGCGCTCATCACTGCAGTTCGTTGTAGCACACAACGCACGAATGTTCACTGTTCTGAACACTAGTTCGATAGTATCCGGCCCGGAGAACCAAGTTGTTATCGACACAATCGCACTATGCCGGTAAATAAAGGGCCGAAATCAAACCACTTGCCGATACATGTAGAAATAGATTGAAAGGAAAACGAATATCCAGCCGATACCGGTGCGTCAGGGCGGCACGTCGAGTCTTCGTGGGTGCGCCGCAGCCGCACCCCTTCGCAGAACGGCCACGATCACAAGGACTGAGGCGCGACACTGCGCCTCTTTCGGGTCCCGTCGTTGTACTAACAGCACACGCACAGCCGCCGGCTTAACCGACGGGTGAAAACGAAAGCACAGCATACACAACATAAAACGAAAGCAAAAGTCATTAGGTGTGCCTCTAGCGCCGTGTAAAATGTTCCGAGTGAAAGCACAAACAAGTAGAAAGTAAACAGTTGTCGAGAGCGTGGCCGCCGCCGCCCGGCCCGGTCGCACCGCGGACAGGTTTCGTCGGTAACAGCTAATTTGTAAGCCATTTATTATCCATAATACGAGACATTTAGTATGTCACAGTTTTCAATTTCCGTGACAGAGGAGTCCTCCTCATGTAGTGAGGCCAGAAACCGCTGAAACTCTTCCTCCTCGGCCTCGTCGTCCCAATTGCTCCCGTCCGACCAGGGCGATGCGCACTGCACTATTTGTCCGACTGGTTCGCCCGTCCACTCCGGTTGGTTTGAGGACAATTCCGCAATCTCCGATTCTGGGGTCGTTGTTGCATCCTCGTCGGAGGATGCCTCGTCCAGGGTCGGACTCGGACTAGTCGGTCGGGGTGTCACAGGGTTTAGGTCCGTTACTGTCTCCATTTTGGTTTGCCCGTTCATGCTGCAGGCTGAGAACGCAGGGCTACTACCCGTGTTCGTCGTGAACGGGAGCGCGACTTTCGCATTGGTAGCCCGGCGTTGTGTTCGGCGGCGGCGGCGGTCTCTCGCCTTGGAGAGTGATTTTTGAAAAGTTTAGTGGCCACTTTGGAGTTGTCGGGACGTACCTGTTTGTGGTTGACTGGCCGTTGGGAGGGCGCACACACTGCACTACCAGTCGTCGGAGTCGCGGTTGAGCGGGCTGGGCAGTTGTACTTGTAGTTGGTTTTGTCCCTTAGCGATTGCGCGATCAGCGGGCGCGGGGTTGTCGGCGTCGGTGGATGGCTCTGGTGTCAGTCCACGGAGGGGGTGGGAGTTCCTCTATAGGCTCTGTGACTCGGCGTGTAGTACGGGTCCGGAGCAGCGCCTGCGCTGAGGCAGCTGGCGTCGGTGGAGCAGGAGGTTTTAAAGCTGGGTAGCTTTAAACTGGTTTGGGTTAGCGCCTTCGAGTTGGCAGCAGCGCTCAAGACACAGCGGGCAACTGCACGAGTGGAACCTGGCCGTGGAGATCTTACAGAGGTCACTGCCGCAGCGATGACAGAATCCGCACTCCGGGCAGAAGTTGCGTTGGCTGTTGTGCTGACGGTCACACGGGTCCTTGGAGACAGGCGCGGCGACTCTGGCCTGAATAAAAGTTTTGTGGTATCCACAGAGGCGTGGCAGCACGTCGGGAAGGCTGGCTCTGAATGTAGAGACCAGTTCCAGTAGGCGCCAGCAGATGCAGTGCAGTCTATCGAATATAATTTTGGGTCGATAGGCACGTCCAGGAGAATTCGGAAGCCGGCCAGTGATTCGTGGAATGGCATACCACTGGCTGATCACAGTATCGGCTACAGCTTGTAAAAGCGATAGGGTTAGGTGCTGAATATCCTGGGGCTGCTGTCTCCGGATTCAGTGTTCTGTAAGTAGAGAAAGTTGTTACGTGTTCTGTAAAAAGAGAAGTTAGTGGGTGCCTGTGGTGCCGACCGAAGAGTGTCGGCATTCTGAAGGAAAGCCCTTCTATACCCTACCAGCCGTCGTTGGTAGCATTTTCTATACTGATACTGCAACATTATTATTTGTTTCTAGAGCCCACGCTGTTTCTTAATCCGCGCTGGTGTCTCGATCTAACCTTCAACCGCCTATCACTACGTTCTTTTTATGATTTTATAATGCTGTGTCTGCTTCTGATCTCCTTGACGCATACCCACCACCGCACAATCGGGTTTCTCATTATCATTCGGCCCGTTGATCCTCCGCACCGGACAGGTTCTCCACCCCGGCGTGGCACAACGTTGAAAGTAACAAGTGAGTACATACACACTTTGCAATGCAGATGCGATATTTCCTCACAAGGGCGTTCCAACAGGCGCACTGACCGCTTAGGTTAGTGAGTTTTTGGGTGTAGTTGGCCCCGAAGCTTGTTCGTTTTCTCGGTTCTTGGGGCTGGTGCGGCAGAACGGGGATGACAATGTTGAGTCTTGGGCTCTGAGGCACCAAGGACATCTGATGATGTTGAAGTCCTTATCCGGGTCACGGCACCAATGTAACATGCCGCCGTGGCTCTCTAGGTGTCGTTGTACCGGAATCGAGTGGACCTCCTCGGTCCGACTGTCGGGGCCGGCTCATTCACAGCCTCGTACAGAGGCTCGTTGTGTCCAGGGTCGTCGGGATGGAAATGACGCCTGCAGCTGGTGGTGCACTCCAGGCGTCGGGCCACGTAATTTCGGTGGTATGTACACACCCGTTGTACGGCGGTCTCGATGGGCACTAGTAGGTGGAAGCCTGGGACGAGAGCGTCCCAACAAGCGCACTGACCGTTTGGGTTGGTGTGGTCCTGGTTGTTGTTGGCCCTAAAGCTCGGTCGTTGGTTCGGATCTTGGGACTGGTGCGGCAGAATGGGTATGTGATTTCCGTTTTTCAGTTCGCCCCAGGCCGGGTCGACCGTCAGAAAGCGTTGCGGGATTGTGTTCGCTGTTGGAGTCTTCGTGTACTTTGAGTGACGGGTGTGTTCTCGAGCGGACGAATTCGATGGTGTGTCTCAGTGTTCCCTTCTTTCTTTCCCTCTGACGTGTCCACTCTGACGTGTCACCCCTTTTCATTGCCCCGACCTCTTGGTAAAGAATCGTTTCCCGTCACCTAATGTATTTTCTAAACTACAAATGGGATAGCAATGGTAAAGCGGTAAACGGTGCGGACTCATGCTGCCAGCAAGCACCTCCGAAGCCGACCTGCCAGGAACTGCGAGTAGAGATAATCACGCCAGAAAACATCTCCGAACCAGCAGGTGACTGACTTGCGCCTGGCTTGCGTACCTCATACGTAAGTCCATATGACGTCTTTCGCTCCACCACATACCCCGGGATTCATTTGGGCGTTAGCTATTTGACATTCCCTGGTTTAACGGCAGGATTGTACACAAACACAAGATCCTCGATTTCAAATCCCTTGGTTTTTGCTCGCTGATTGTACAGCTTCCTCTGCCGTTCACGCGCCTCTTTTTGGTTTCCAATGACTTGGGAAATGGCGTCGGCTTGTCGCTCTCCAAAGCTATCACGAGATCGTCTAATTCCGCTGAGTTTGGGGAGATGTCGCCCGACAGAGCCTTTTCGATCGGAAGTGTAACACGTGTGTGTTCTCGTGCCCAGGGCGGGGCACGGCGAATTGTTGTCGGCCCTCGTCAGAGACGATCGTCTTCTGGTCCAGTTGTATTTGAGCACAACACAGTGCAAGGTGATCGGCTCCGGATCTCTGCGTTACTCTACATGACAAGTGGTAGGCCGGGACGTCTCCCAGCCATTACCCCGACTGCCACCCAGGCCACTGTCATCTACACTAATTGACTTAATTATGCATCGTGGTTCAGGTGAATAACTCCGCCATTTTGTGGCACACGCGGTGGTTTGCGTACCCTCGTGGGTTTGGAGCTAAGCTCCTAAGCCATGCTGACTAACTAGTAACTAAAGTACCGAATTAATCGGACTCCGCTCAATTCCCGTTCTCCTCCGACTCAACCCATCTCCAAAGGCAACTGGTCAATTCACACCCTTTGTATTGTTAATGCCGAACATTATAAAAGAGTGCACACGGATTGTCGCCTTAACGCGACCATGACAATCTTCCGCTAACCGCAAAAATAACCTAACAATACCCTACGCCGCGCAAAATAACCTAATCCTCCACCCCGGTGTTCCTACCTAACTAAGGGATGTCCGTGAGCCCGCGACATCCCGGCGTGACAGGAACATACCTCGAGCCAGCCAGCAGCAGATGAGTAGTCGGGCGAGCAGCGTCACGGCACTTAGGCAGCACCGACACTCCCCCCGACTCCTCCTCACGCCGTGCTTATATACTGGCTCGAGATGGAAACGCCCCTCTTAGTCGACCCGAGGCAAAAGCCAGCTAACCGGCGCGCCCGGTTCCTATCACGCTGGCCTCCATCGTTCACATACCCCGTCCTCGTTAGCCCCCGCAATCTTCTTGCAGAAATTCCTAGAGATTTACAATTGTAACACGGCGGTTTCTCGTGCCCAGGGCGGGGCGCGTCGTGTTGTTGTCAGCCCTTGCCAGAAGAGACGATCTGCCGGTCCAGTTGTATTGTCTCACGAGCACAACACAGAGCGAGATGGTCGGCTACGGTGTCGGTCGAGACCAATGCAGGTACACGTCCGGCGTGAGCGGAGGCTGTGGGTCTTCTCCCAGTCCCCCCGATCGGGTGACTTCAGCAGAGCTATCTTACTCTTAGGGCGTAGCCCTCTAACCTACGTGGCAGCTTACTATTATCCAGGAGAGCATTTCATATATGGTTACACAGTTGCGATTGGTCCCTACCACGACGGAGGAGGGAGATGCACTGCCCGAGGCTCACCCGGTACTGACTAAGTGTGACTAAACTATGATGGACAGGTATGTAAACGGCAGATCTAAAGCTTTGTTAAGTACAGGGCAGACTCGAGATAGTTGAATAGCGCGCGCCGCTAAATCCTCCGAAGATGGATATGCGTGGCACCGTGACGAACCGGCTTTGGGCGGCGGCGCGGCGCCACGGCAGCGCAGGGTCTCGGCCGGAGTTCGGCGAAGTCGGCAAAGTCGGCCCCGCACGGCAGAGATACAGTGAAGTAATGAACGTTGAAAATGTCTAATTGAAATAGGGCCACCACGCAGGTAAAATCAAACTAGAAACTAATTAATCCCACTAAAATAGAAGCGACGGTTAGCGGATACAAACAACAATAAGCAATTACGAGAAGCAATGAACGAAACACACACATTACACACCTTCCCCTAAACCTACTAAAGTAGAAGTGACGGTTAGGTTAGCGGAGACAAACAACAAGCAATAAGCAATTAACGAGAAGCAATGAACGAAACACGCACGTTACACAATCAGCACGCACTTCATTCCTAACTGACAGCTACACATACGGCAAATCATTGCAGTGGCCGGCTGTGCACAGAAAACACTTTATCAAACAATGCACGAACGAACCTCTTATCAAACAATGCACAAACCTCTTCAGCACGCACTCCATTCATAAATGACAGCTACACACGGCAAACAATTGATGTGGCAGACTGTACACCGAAAGCACATCAAACAATGCTCGAACTAACCAAACAATGCACAAACCTCTGTATATACTATATCGCTACCTCCCTACATCACGAAGGATCCTGATGCTGCACGCTGTGGATGTTTTGGAGGTCGAGAGTCTCCCCTCTGCTACTGTTCTCCCGGGCGGTCACTGCCGTCATCGTTGATGTCACGAGTTCCTTTGTGATTTAGGTGGTCCCTGTGTGTGTACCCAAGTGTTGCTCCCAAGTGTTTTAGTTGCGTTACGTCTAGGGGATTCGTAGATAAAATGTCTGCTGCCACACCGAGTGCTTTAATTACGTTACGTCTAGGGGGTTGGTGGATAAAGTGTCAGCCGCCACACCGCGATGATAGTTCACACGCCCCACTGATCTCCTCGAAACACACCCGTCCCTCTGCCCCTCCATACCATTCATCACACCATCACACAAAGACACGTACAGTGGGCTAGAATATATTCAAACAGGCCGAAAAGGGTAAACGTCAATGATTGAACATTAGCCTGGAGTCCGTGGAAGCCAAAAGTATGCCGAAAGAGCGGACTCAGGCTAAAGACACACGGTATATTTTACCATGGTAGCAAAATAAATATGACCGAAATAGAATGCCAAAAACACATAACCGAATCAATATGCCGAAGCACAAGGTAACCGAAAACAGAATGACCGAAACAGTGTCAAGACAGTGCCGAACAAGTATTCGGAACGGAATGGCCGAGACAGTGCCGAACAAGTTACCAAAACCGTGCCGAAACATACAAAAGTAATCGAAACAGAATGCCGAAACAGTGCCAAACCAAAATGGCAGAATCACCAAAGTGTAGAGCGCTTATTGGTCGCTCGATTATGTACCGAGCTCTTCGGTCGTTTGGGGCGGGTGAAGCTGGAACCTTGGCATCGGGGGAGTGTTTGTTGGTGGCTCCATCCGTAGGCCGTAGTATTGCGCTCTGTAAAAGGGAGAAGTTAAACGGACACGATAGCGCCGTGTAGTTTATCGGCCCGGTTCACCTCGTACGTACTATGGCCTGTGGAAAGTGCTAGGGGAAACTGTAAAACCTGTAAAGAATACTAGGGTAGCTCGGTGAATATCCTGGGCCTGTTGTCGCCGGAATCAGTATCTATAGCCTGGGCCTGTTGTCGCCGGAATCAGTAATCAGTATCTGTAAATAGAGAACGTTAGTGGGGATGAGGTATTACCTCACCTTTGGTCGGCACGGCCGACCAAAGGTAATGTGGCTTACGACTTACATTGTTGGGTTGCTGGTGGAGCGTTCAGTCGAGTCGGAGCACTGCACTGTGGGCCGGACTGGAGCGAGAGTGTCGCTGGCTTGGAGGTTAGCCCTTTTATACGCCTCCAGCAGTCGTTCTCGCATACATTATCGCTTGTTGTCAACCCACGCCTACCTCGTTTATCTCGGTCTGACCTCGGTCTATCCTTCACCCGTCTGTCTCAACGTTGTTTTTATCAGGGTTTGTCTGCTTCTAATCTGCATATCCGCCACCACACTACCGCGCTATTTTATGATGCTATTGTCTACTTCTAATCTCCTTTACGCATACCCACCACCACAATATCCACCACCACAAACAGGTTGCACATTGTCATTGTGTTCTTCTCTCGTTGTTCCTTGGTCAGGGTCGGCTTCTCCGCTGCGGTGTGGTGCAATGCTGTATGTGGCAAGTGAGGTCGACACACACACACACACACACACATTACAAGGCAGCAGTGCATACAGTTTAACTAGACCGAAGCGCTATTTTTTCACACCTTTGCTTCGTGATTCTCAGAGGGGATTGCCAGTTTCCACCGTTCTAGTCGGGTGTTTTGGATGCGACCCTTTTGAGCATGGCTCAAGACGTACCGAAGTGGAGCGTGGTCGCTGTGGAGCTCGAAGTGTCGTCTGGAAATGTAATAGTGGAACGCTTGAATGCAGGCGACAATAGCAAGGGCTTCCTTTTTAATGACACTTTATCTTGATTCGGCGGTATTGAAGGCTCTTGAATATAAGGCAATGGGTGGTCTATCCCCACTTTCGTCTTCTTGGCTCAGCTATTCCCCGATACCAGTGTCGCTGGCGTCGGAAGTGACGATTAACGGTCTGGTGTGATCGTCGAATCGTGAATATGCCAAACGATTAGAGTTGACCAGTGTTGATTTTAGAGCTGCAAACGCCTCTTCACATTCTTTTGTCCGTTTGAAGTGGACTGCTTTCTTTGTCATGGATTTAAATAAAGCCGCCAGAGTGGCGAACTTGGGCACGTGCTTTCTGGAATACGAGCATAGTGTCAGCGGGGCCACTAGCCCTTACCTTCTGCAAAGACGTCTGCTGGTGAACTGGTGTATTGTCGTCGGATACATGACTTAATATATGGTGAACACCGTAACGTAGCGCCCCTCGTGCTTCTTGGTGTTATTGAAGCAGACTCGGCTCCGACGAAAACTCAGGTGTCGGTTATTTCTTCTATTTAGCTGAGCAGGGGACACACTAGCGTTACGACCCGGTGGATCTTGCGCCACCCGTCTCGTAGCAGCGGTCTTTGCGGTACAGTGCCTCTGGCTGAACTAACCTAGCTGACCTCGCGTCAGTCGGCTTTTATACGCGCGGGTCACGTTGTTGGCCTCGTCTATACAATGATGAGATAACACAGATGCTACCTAACATATACACAAGCGTCATTACAAAAAATAGCAGTGCATACACTGGTGACAAAAGGCAGATCGCATCTATCATAAGCAGTATACAATGGTGACAAAAGGCAGATCGCATCTGTCTTTATACATAAGTAGTATATACAATGGAGACAAAAGGCAGAACACAACTGTCATAACAATGCCGCGTACTTGTCAGTTATCGCTGGGTGTGACAAAGAACCGGAAGGGCGAGTTTGCTCTCTTTTACACACATGTCAAGTTTGATAAGAGCCAATTATAAACCTCACTGGTCGGGGTTCTCTCTCGGATGGTCGGCAGCGGCGGGTGGGGAGTGACCACTTGATTCCGGCCTGTTTCCTGACGGTAGTTCTCGGGGAATGGTGGGACTATAGCCACCGGTGTTGGCGGCTGTACCGTGGTACCCTCGCTGTCGGGTACTGTGATGTCGTCGATGTCGTAGTCGTCTCCGATGTCTGCTGCTGTAGAGTTGATCTCGATGTCTTCGGTTGTCGTTGAATGATCCTCAGGCTGGACCTGTTGCGGTGTTCCGATGCCTGTTTCCGTACGGTCCTCCTCCACCAGCGTGGCGCAGTTGTAACGGCTGGGCCAGGGGTTGTTGACTGGCGGCTTTAAGGGCTGGTTGATGTTTGTCCGCAGTTCCAGACTGGTCACAGGAGCTTTGACAGATGCGTGATACCCGTAGATTCTTGGTGAGGGTGGCGTATTTGGAGGGCAGCGGATAGCGGCGGGCCGGTTACTTTTGACCAGGTGAATCAAATATACTGCTCGCGACAGAAAGATGTGTTGAGATGGGTGTCGTGGGCAACACCTCTCCAGGCAGTAGGTGCAAAAGCAGCGATGGAAGCCGGGTGCTGATGTGGTCACCAGGTCACAAACCCAGTGGTGACAGTACCCGCAATCGAGGCACCTGTGCACTTCTGGATGGTAGTGGCACTGGTACTCGGGGGTCTGACTCAGGTTGTAGCGTCTTGCAATATATTGCTTGTGATAGTCGCAGACCTTAGTTGACGTTAGGGCTGGCCATTGTAGCAGACAGATCGACGGGATGATCGTATCCCAGCAGAGGCACTGGCCGTTGGGATTATCGATATCGTTGAAGTCAGTCCCAAGATTCGGTCTTCTAAACCCGTTATTCGGGGGTGCTGGAAGCACGGGAATGGTAAAACGTACCTCAGGGCTGGGCGGCGGCAGTGACATCGAAGTCGTTGACGTCACTTGATCCGGGTCACGGCACCAATGTAACGTGGCGCCTCTCGTTCTTCTGAGTGTTGTTGAAGCAGACTCGGCTCCGAAGAAAACTCAGCTGTCGGGTGTTTCTTCTATTTAGCCATAGCCGAGCAGGGGACACGCTAGCGTTACGACCCGGTGGATCTTGCGACGCCCGTCTCGTAGCAGCGGTCTTTGCGGTACAGTGCCTCTGGCTGAACTAACCTAGCTGACCTCGCGTCAGTCGGCTTTTATACGCGCGGGTCACGTTGTTGGCCTCTTGATCCCTTTGTCTATACAATGATGAGATAGCACAGATGCTACCTAACATATACACAAGCGTCATTACAAGAAAAAGCAGTGCATACACTGGTGACAAAAAGGCAGATCGCATCTATCATAAGCAGTATATACAATGGTGACAAAAAGGCAGATCGCATCTGTCTTTACACATTAGTAGTATATACAATGGAGACAAAAGACAGAACACACCTGTCATAACAATGCTGCGTACTTGTCAGTTATCGCTGGGTGTGACGTATGTTGACCCTATACTTCTTTATACATCTGTCGACGTTTGAAAAGAACCGGAAGGGCGAGTTGGCTCTCTTTTATTCACATGTCAAGTTTGATAAGAGCCAATTATAAACAGTCCCACCATAATAAGCTGCTTTGCTTCTCGGAACGGGTGTGTCCCCATGACAATTGTATACATTGTTTACGTTCAGCGGTGGAACGGGGCGCCACATCGACACTGCTCTAGCGTTTCATATCATCTCCAACTGATCTCAACCCACAGCCACAGCGGCGGTGCACCGCCGCCTTATCGTTCAGTCGTCTGATCACCACGCTCTCCGCTAATACGTGATTTTGTCGGTTGTCGCTTCCGCTACCTTCGAAATTTTAGCTGTCACTGAATAATAGCGCAGATACAGGTAGGAAATTTCGTAAACATGTAATACAAGTCAACCATGACAAAACTCAACTATGACAAACGAGGCACGGGGGTCTTCAGACAAACGACTTCGCTGATGTATCTGTAACAAACGGAAATTGGTGTTAGAAGTAAATCATAGACCCTCGCAGCTACGCACACTACCGATTGTGAACAACAAGCCCCAGTAATCAAAAAGGGGGCAAGATCTGATATCGGAGCTCGTATGCTAAAATGGTTGTGGAGAGTCGGCCGAAATGTTCAACAGTATATGGCGTTAAACGTTGGATAAGTCAACGTTGATGATCCTTACCTGAGCTGGGCTCAAGAGAGCTCCAAGAGAGCCCACTCGACCTCCCCATCGAGCCATTCTGGCCGGGCGTAGTTTGGGGAATGTAAGGTGTAGATTATTTTCCGAAGCCGTTGAAGTATTTCCTTATTTCTCCGGCGGGCCCGCTCCATGTCGCGGCGGGCGACCTCCAAAGTTCCCTGCAAGGAACCATCACAACCGTTAATAACTTTGATAATTCTCAAATTGTGAAGCTGGTAGGCTGGCACAAGCCACCGAACCCGAAGTTGATGAGCTGGAAGTCAACGGTATGGAGAAGAGGAAGAAGTTGAAGAATTGAGCAGGTGTTCGAAATACTGACAGCAGTGGAAATGAACGTGCTGCAGGGGTCGACGTGAAGGGAGAGGATGAGCTGAAAAAAGCTGTGTGAAGATGATGAAGCTTATGGTGGCGGCTGATGAGAGGAAGCGGTTTTACGAATACTGAAAAGGGCATAGAAGACGTTGTTGAAGATAAGATAAGGGAATGAAGCTCTCTCATGAAACAACGGATCCCCCCTTTTAAATTCCCTTGCTAGACCTTCTCAAATCTTCCAATATCTGCATCATGTTTGGCAGCGGGTACCTAATCTGCTCCGTTACCTCGTTCAATTTTACGAACGATTGTACAGGGCGATACTGGTCTGAGGCTTATTAGGCACCTGGCTTCTTTACCAGCAACACGGGTGATCGGTATCCGTCATAGGCGTGCTCGACGATGTCATGTTTAAGCTGCAGCTCATCGCGCTCCGCCTCAGAGCATCGATAGTAACGGCAATACACTTGTGACGAGCTGGTGCGCAGGGTAATGGTATGTGCAGCGATCTGGACTTGCCCTAGATCGAAATCATGTGTAACACGGTGCCCCTGTTGCTTCTCGGTGGTGGTGAAGCCGACTCGGATCAGAATAAACTCAGTTGTCGTAGTAGATTCCTTCTATTTGGCCGAGCAGGGGACCAATTTACGTATGACCCGGTGGATCTTGCGCCGCCCTGGCTGTGACTGAGGTCTTGACTGTACAATGCCTCGGTCTGGACTAACTTGACCTACCTCGTGCCAGCAGGTTTTTATATGCACGGGTCACGTTGCTGGCCTCGTGATCTCTTTGTGGGCATATGCGCGCTAACACCACACCGATGTTAACATAAACGCAACGTCATTACACATTTGCAGTCCCTACTATGGTGATATGAGGCATATGTCGCTTGTCATTATAACGCTGCGCACTTGTCAGTCATCGTCGGTTGTGACGCATGCTGAGCTTGCAGTTCGATATACACTTGTCAACGTTTGACACGATCCAGATGTTACATCGCGTTTGTGCGCCGCCGAGCGGTGAAGCATCGTTCGAACAAAGACAAGCATGATTTTGAAATTTTGGTGAGTGGAAGCTAGGGCCAGATGCTACACATATGATGCGAAGATACTTTCGAATTCGCACAATAGGTGTTCTACCTCCATCCTCAATGCCGCCTTGAGGTGTTTGAGGTCAAATTGCTCAAGAAAACTGTCGCGACTGGTCCATCGACCTTTCCACCGTAGTGCCGACTCAGATGCGTTTTGTTCGTTTTGGGTTGTTTGTTTCGGATTATCGAAGGTAACGGAGGCAGTGGCGGTGTGGTTGGCTCGGCAGTTACCGGACGTCCCGGCTGCCGGCCGGGCCCTTGGCCAGGCAGCGGAGACGTGAAGCGCGGTCAGCCGTGTGTATGTGACAGTCCATTGTGGCCCATGAGGAGTGGGACGGTATGCCGCAACAGGTGATGGGAGTATGGTCGGTATCAATGTCACATGTGCACATCAGACATACGAACGGGCACATACAATCCTTAAGAGCTATACGAGTACATGATTTCCGTCTATGGCGATCTGGCTTAAAAGGATGCAAGTATGCACATAAAGCAAGTCGCAACACATGAACATAATTGCCGCCACACCGCCATGACATCAGCCGTAAGTATAAGTACATGGTGATATAGCCAAAATGAATGTCTCGAAGAGCAGCCGAAGGAACGATATAGCCAAGATGTATATTGGCTAGCGACGGCATAGATTTATTGCCATCGAAAAGATGAAGATAGCGGCGATCTGCTGTAGTGTTAAATAAGTGGAAGAAGTGGAAGATCCCAAGGAACAAGCGGTCGAGAGAAAAGAATCGAAAAGACCACTGGAATGAATGATGGCTGTGGACTGGGCGACCGTCTCATTTCTCTGGGTAAGGGAAAGAGTAGGAGTCTCTAAACAGAAAGAGACGGGTTCGCAGCTTTTAATTTCGCTATAGTAGAGACAAACTCGTTCCTCGACACAGCGTGTGGGCCGGACCGCCTCATCCGTCACACGATTAGCATAGAGAATAGGATTTTGCAAGGTTGAAAGTGTAATCTGTGAGGGTGCAGGGTGGAGCAAGGCTCTGCGACACATTCCTCCGAATATTTCCTGTCCCAACCTGGCGAAAGTCCTTGGGGACCCGCTAAGGCCCATCGGCAGGACCTGATATGTGAACAGCCCGAATGGAAGTACGAAGACAGTTTTGTGTTTGTCTTGTTCCCTTATTGGCACTTGACGAAATGTGGCTGTCAAATCAGAACTGCTGAACCACTTTGGTCGGTTCTCTCCTATTTTCGCTAAGAGCTCATCCGTTTTTGGTAGAGGAAAGGTTCTCCTTTTGCTAATAGCGTTGAGGTTTTTGTAGCTCATACAAAATCGTATGCTTCCGTCAGTTTTTTGGCCAAAACAACGGGAGAGATGTACTCAGAGCTGGCTGGGGCAGACAAACTGGTCTAGGATACGTACATGTTGTAGCGTAGAGTGTTGCAAAGCTAGCCTGTCTGCCAAGAGTTTAGGGTCTCAATGCGGACCTTTTTGGGTATCCTTGATACCGCTGTTGAGCCGACTCTGTCGCCGGTGCCAGTGCGAATACCTGAGGGCATCGAGAGAGGCCGATTGATGTGTGAACATCGTGGCTATGTCCTGGGCTCAAGATTCGAGAATCCTCATGGATCTCGTCTAAAGGCTTCTCAAGGCCGACACTCCAAGCCCTCTGCAGTTTATTGCATCTTTACTGACATCTGTGGAATTCTGTGAGATGGCTCAAAACAAGGACGAGATGTTGACGAGCCGATTGGGGTGATATTTCTCCAGAGACTCATGGAAAAGTTAAGTGAGAATAGATCCACTATCGGTGCAACCGGCAAGCTGAACTTGAACTGTCCCTTACCGTTTACGTAACTTGGCACTCTAATTGATCCAAGGGATGCCTCGCATCCAGGCTGCAGACGGAGTATGCCGGTATCGGTCAGCTCAAATTGACCTGTGGGGTGATGTGGAGCACTCATCCTGCTCTGGTTAGCGCAGCGCACTAGGAGAGTTCCTTCGCTGCTCCCTAAAGCCATACTCCTATACCAACGTGGCGAAACATCGGTCTATCGTGGTATTCCACCTGTGCAAAGTGCAGGGCAGCTGGTTCCGGTTGGCTGGTCTGAAAACAGATCGTAAAAGACAACGACTTTCTCGAGTCTGCTGCAGTCTCCTGAAGTACGTAAGCAAGCTGTTGGTCGGATTCGCTGCTTCTGCATCCGTCTAATGAAGCAAATCGACCGAGTCATCATCCTACCTTGGATGGAACATCAGATACTTTCCATATCGACTGCTACGGTCACCTCCTGAAGTAAATGTGCTTTTGATCGGGTTTGCTGCTGGCCTTACCCTCTTGTAGTCGCCGGAGTGTTCAACTCTCATACTCCGGTAGCAGTGCAGTTGCAGTGGGGTTTGCCGCCTTACACACCCCATTGGTTCCGTTGTTCACATGCTAGAACCACCTCATTATCATGGATTGTCGCTTGTGCCAGTGAACTGCTGTGTAGCACGCCGTCGTTCACGGGCCCAGGGCTGGGGCACGGCGGGCAGGTGTTGGCCCTTGCAGATTCCAGTTTCTCGGCACAGATGTATTGGTGGGTCACACACGATTCAGACTCGATTGCACACGTCTGGTCTCGGTGACGGCCGAGGGTCTTCTGATCTCACCCTCTGCAGGGTGGTCAGAGCTCCACTCTGCTCGACCCCGTTCCTTCTTTGGGCGATGGCCCTCTAACCCTGCGTGGCAGCTCACGATTGGCCTGGAGCTAGCGTTATATAAGATTTGCACACTGTGATTGGTCGTCGCAAGTCGAACCGTCGGGAAGCCTCCAGCGATCACGCGTCACGTGAGTGTGTGCCTCACGCGCTGGTCCCGTGGTGTTAAAAGCATCCGGCTACGCACCATTGCAACGACATGAGACGACACTTAGCAGACAGCAGCTGACTTCTAGGTATAGAGGCCTTAGAGCGCGTTAGACAGAAGACAGGCTAAAAGCTGACGTTTGTAGATAACACACCGGCGGCGCGGTGCAGAGTGCTGGAGACAGTGAGTCACCTCGTGAATAAACTATGACACGTCCCGAGCCGGCCGCGGCGTCGGCTGCGCTGAGCTGAGCGCGAGCGGACAGCGGTTGAGCGCGAGCGGGGAGCGGTAAAGATAATGAGCGTTGAAAATGCGAAAATGAAATATAGCCACCACGCAGGTATAATTAGAATACGAACTAATTAAGCCTAAACCCATAAAAATATAAGCAGCAATTAATGCAAGGCAACGGCGATAAACAATGACACACACTTTACAGCTGCTACCGTCACTGCACGCCCAGCCCTTATGCCTATAGCTTAAGCTAGCCGATAATTTCCACTCATACCCTGCAAGTGTATATAATTTGGTGGGCATTGACCCCAGAAGACCACCCTCTGCCATGCTGCCCACTCTGGTAAACAGGTGAAGCAGGCCCCATCACCAGTTCTCCTCAGCTCCTACGCGTCTGGGCAGCGACTGCCGTCCTGCTCCACGCGAGCAGACGGTCCCGTGACGTCCTCCTCCAAGAGACGTCCGTAGGCTGCCCATCCTACCTAGCACTCACCCTTCTCTCAGGGACGTAGGTAGACGGCACGACCTACTCAATAAACGGAAAATCACCCTTCTGGCCCAGCATATCACTCACTAAATACCTGACGCTAATCATTCAGTCAAACATTCAGTCGAAACATACACAAGTTGCCGAAACAGAGTGCCGAAGCAAATTAAAGTTGCCGAATCAGTGGCCGAATCACGGGACTATTGAGCGCCTATCGGTCGCTTGATTGGTGGATACCGAGCGCCATCAGTCACTCGGGCTTGATGAAGCCGTACTGTAACAAGTGCAAGTCGCCGTCCGATCTCGGGCCCAGGGCGCCGGCCGTTGGCCGCAGACTGCCCGCCCGGCCCTACCCGGACCGAGGCGGGGCGGGGCGGCCGCTCACTCCCTATTGGCTGGGCCGGCTGCGGCAAACGGCAGCCAGCTGTCGCGGATGTCGCGGAGGCGTGGAAGGAGAGACGACTGAGCGGGCCGAGACTTGTATTGCAACTGTGGTTCTGATTCTGAATGGGGTTCGCCAGTGCCTGTGCGTTATATGCAAGGTGGTTGCACAATGAAGGACCGGCCGGGTCGGTGGACGGTGCCGACACGTGGGGAAAGTGACGGCTATTTCTATGTAACAAAGCTTGAACGTGTACTCTCTTTATCATGATATGGAAGAAGGGAATCGGTCCCACACAGCACAACCCACATATGAATATCGACAGAATAATGCACCAAGCATTCCAGCACCATGCTGGTTCCAAATGACACGGACTTCCTGAAAAAGGTCAGCTACATTTGTCCCCATAGCGCAGCTTCCCGAGAGCTGGCTGGGGCAGACCACCCGGTCTATGATGCATGCTGTAGCGTGGAGTGTTGCATAGTGGGTGTTGTCGAGTGTGGTGTGTGTGAGTGAGAGCATCGTTTCTCCGTCTTGTGCCTGTGTTATGCCTCGCAGCTCACACAAACACAGATAAGGCATTCGCCAGCGGCACAATTTCAGCTCTTATCAGCCGGTCGGCCGACTCAGGGCAATGTTGTTTACTTATTAGAGGTCTCCTTCGGAACGGTATGCCACTCAGTGCCGTACGCCTGCCCCTTCGTCGTTTATCCGACCTTGCTGATGCCAGTTTTTATCTGGTGGTACCGGCTCCCGGTCTCCGGCTCCATATATTGTGTGGTGTGCAGCAGCGACGGTACCAGCCCGATAACAGAATAGTCAGCCGCGGCTGTCCAGTTTTCACCAGTCTGAGTGACGCTGGGATAGAAATGCTGCCCAATATTTCTCACATCCCTCCCTTTTTTATAAAGATTCTTGGATTTCCTACTTTGGGGTTTAACCCTATTAGCGGCAGGGAAGTTGCTTTCATCCACCCCTCACGGTTTTTCGGAGTATCTGCGAAACGACTGGAGCTAGAATGCTGGAGCTAGGCCGCTCTCTCCACCTGGACCGCATTGAGCCTGGCGAGTTCGGTCTTTATTCGCAGGTCATTGATACGCGATGCCGTTGACCCAGATGCTGTCGAACACTCCGCCTCGCTGCGGGTGTCGGCCCTACTCGGAGCTCGTCCGCTCGACTGTGCGCTCATCACTGGAGTTCACAACGCACGAATGTTCACTCATCCGAACACTAGTTCACTAGTATCCGGCCAGGAGGACCAATTTGTTCCTGACACAACCGCGCTATGCCGGTGACAATATTCGTGAAAGAGTTTTTAGAGAAGAACTTATTGTAAAGGGCCGAAATCAAACCACTTTCCGATACATGTAGAAATAGATTGAAAGTCAACACCAATATCAAGCCAATACCGGTGCGACGGGGCAGCGGCACACTGTCGTCGTGGGTGCACCGCAGACGCACCTTTTCGCAGTAGGTACGGCCACGAGCACAGGGACTGAGCCGCTACAAGGTGCGCCTCTTTCGGGTCCCGTCGATGTACTACAACACACGCACAGCCGCCGGCTTTTAACCCGCGACGGGTGAAAGCGAAAGCACAGCATACACGTCATGAAACGATGGCAAAAGGCATTAGATGTGCGTCTAGCGCGGAGTAAAAGCGCCGAGACAACACAGAAAACAAGTAGAAAGCAAACAGTTATCGAGAGCCCCCCCCCCCCCCCGGCCTGGTCGCACCGCGGGCAGTTTTCGGCGGTAACAATAGCCTAATCCTCCGACCCGGTGGTCTTATCCTAACGAAGGATGTTTGTGAGCCAGCCACAATCCCTGCGTGTCAGGAACTTACCTCGAGCCAGGTGAGCCAGCAGCGGATGAGCAGTCGGGTGCACAGCGCAGCACAGCACTTAGGCAGGCAGACACTGAACCCCGATTGCTCTCATTGTCACGCCTTGCTTATGTACTGTGTCCTACATACTTCCACATACAATAAGAGTCTGAACAACGCCATAATACACGCTTTACATATTGCCCATGTTCGTGGGTTTGTAACTGGCTGAGATGCGGTCGCGTTTGGGCAGCTGGCCTTCGACTGCACCTGTCTTTGGGTGTGATGCCGCCGTCCCTGAATAAAAATTTGGTGGGCGGTGGGTCTAGAGGCTGTGAGTTCAGATTGCGTACAGCACTTGGCTAGACAGTATCTACAGGAACAGCGGTGAAAGCCGGGCGCGGAGGTGGTGACGAGATCGCAGCCGCAGCTGTGCAGAGCTGGCACCGATGGTCGTCGGGATGGAAATGACACCTGCAGCTGGTGGCGCACTCCAGGCGTCGGGCCACGTATTTTCTTTCGGTGGTATGTATACACCCGTTGTACGGCGGTCTCGATGGGCACTAATAGATGGAAGGCTGGGACGAGAGCGTCCCAGCAAGTGCACTGACCGCTTGGGTTGACGTAGTCCTGATGGTAGTTAGCCCCGAAGGTCGGTCGTTGGTTCCGATCCTGGGGTTGATGCGGCAGAATTGGTATGGTGATGCTGAGTCTTGGGCTCCGAGGTGGCGAAGACTTTAGATGACTATGGAGTATGGAGTCCTGATCCGGGTCACGGCACTAATGTGAAAAGGCTGGTTCCTCTCCCTTCTGATGTTGTTGATGTAGCGGCTCGCCCACCTCCCCGAACAGAGTCAGAGTGATGTCGGCCCGTTGATGTTTTGGCGGTTCGGGTTGGCGGCGGTAATCAGACGAGAGCGAACAGCGGCTAACCTTCTCCCGGAGTACGGGTGCGCGCCTCGGAGCCCCGCCGCAGACTGCCCGTCTCGGTCCGGAACAGAGGGCCGTACGCACCCGGGCCGAGCCACTCGTTACCAGTTCAAACCAGTACAGAGTCCCTCTGCCCGGTTACGCCCACTCCAGTTCTTTTCCATCAGGCAGTCTCGGGTCCGATAGCCACCAGAGCTCTCTAGTCCGCGCAGGGACTGGCACTGCTTAATAGTAGAATAACATTTCGACACCTCCGGCGGCCGCAGGCGCGTGAACTGTACATTTGTCTAGCGACACACCCGAGCGGCAGCGCGCCGGCGGACACGCTGAGACACGAGAAGAAATTACTTTGACTTCATTACACTGATCATGTATGGGTGAAGCAAGCAAGGGAGGAAGAAAACAAGCTAAGAGGACGCGATGCTGTACTTCAACTGAGACGTAGTAGGGGCCAGGGGGCTCGGCGTTCGAAGTGGTGGCATCTCAACTGGATTATTAGCGAAAGCAGTAATGACCGAAAATGTCCGCCGTATGTGAGAACGAGTCGAGGTGCCGCAAATGGCACTAGTGCGCATGGCTACGCGGAAGCAGGTGCGGGAAGCACAGTAAATTGTAAATAGCAGCCAGATGAATGCTCGAAGCATCGAGAAAATGGCGCTAAATGCAGACCGTACATAAATCAGAAGGAGGCCTGTAGTCAAAATGAAGGAACCATATACTAGATATTGGAAACTTGAAGGCCGACACGACAAGTTTGACAACATTTCGGCACAGAAGGTGCACGAAATACGAGAGCAATGAGTTGAACTAGGAATGTCAACTGAGCCAGATAAAATATGACCATCGGTTGTCACAAAAGTAAAAGATAGTGATCCTTCATTATAGCGGAAAGTAGTGGGCAAAACAAACTGTCGATTTAATCTGTTACGGTATGGACGATTTCTAAGCCGTCCTTCCTGGCCACAAAAGTTCCTGACGAGTTGAAGGTAAAGACGGGGTCATTAACATTACTTCTGTGAAGTCGTTTTGTAAATCTGCGGTATTGACACTAAGCAATTTTCTTGGAAAAAGTGTGGACACAGGACGTTTGTAAATGCAAGCTTTAAATGAGACCATAAGGGGGTTATCTATACCGAAAGGGAAGAGACATGTAGATATGAACTAAGGGTGACAAACTGAGTAGTGCAATAGCACGTGGAGCCGTCATCGCACGATGCGACCCGATGACAAAAAAAAACATCGCCTGCGCAGGGCTGCGTTTCAGGACAATGACATGTGTCCTGGCTCCTTCTCCTGGTCCCATTTTGTTGGCGGGTACAATCTTAGGCAGCGTCCTCTCCTGGCTGATTTTTCTATAGGTTTGGCGAAGAACTGAGAAAGGTGGTACAGGAGGCCTTGATGTTGTGTTAGAGTAAGCCAATTTACTACCGAGCATTCCGAGCGAGCAAAGAACACAGGATTCACTGTCACAAGAATCGGTGGCACATATTTGTGGTGGAAGAATAAGTGGTGGGTCGAACTGCCTTACGAAGCATTTTTCTGTACCGTTTGGAAAGTAACAGATATCGTATAATGGATCCACCGTATTCGCCAAACATAAAACCAAAAGTATTTGGTATAGGAGCTGCATAATTGTACCCAATTCTGTGAACAGAAGAAATCTAAAGTGTTAAGTAACGCCTTAAGGGGCTATATGTTCCCAAATTTCAAAATTATGTCACCATAAATGCGAAGCACATGGTCACACGAAACACCATATTCAAGACATTGCATGTCATTTCATTTCATCGCTTGTCTTTGCATTGCAATTTATTGCAACATGAATTCTTAATTATACTTATTACTAAAGGGATATGTGCAAAAGGGAAGCGCTTCCATATATACAGGTACCTACAAGAATCTTTGTCCTCGGCTATTCTTGAGCTCTATCTGATACTTTCTTTCTTTTCTTTTACGGTACCGGAGCTCTATAATATATTCTTTCTCAATTCTCACTTTGCTCAGCACAAGGACGAGAGCTCTTCTCTAGGATATAACTGGCAGTTACGTTACTGACCATATCTTGGAGGTGCCCGTAAGTTGGCTCTTGGCCTTAAATTATAATGCGGTGGAGCTTGTTCCATCGCTGGTCCTTGGGCATTGTAAATTTCCTCCATTTCTGCCAATTCAAGCCGTCGCTGCGGCGGCATTCTATCTCGGACCTCTCTCTGTTCCTGCGGCCTCTCGGGTTGAGGGTCTGCATGGGTCCCTGGGTCGGCCAGCAGCGTAATGGAAGGGTCTCGCCAGTATTGCTGCTTTTGTTAGCGTCGCCTAGGAACGGCTAGCAGTTTCACCACTGTGAGCCACAGGAGGTTTCGGTAGCAGTTTCACCACTGTGAGCCACAGGAGGTTTCGGATCACAGAACGGCTGATCCTCGGTGAACTTCTTCAATCGGTTGACGTGTACAAGTTGTACGTCACCGGAATTTTTCAGATGCTGGATGCGTGCATTGACGGGACTAGTCAAATATAGCACTCTGTATGGACCTTTGTTCAGTTTTTGGAGTTTGCAGGCGAGTCCTGGTTTGAGACACCAGTCTCTTCGGAGGCGTGGGTTCGAATCCCACCGCTGCCACCAAATGTCAGCGGGGCCTTTAGCCCTTACCTTCCGTAAAGACGGCTGCTGGTGAACTGCATGTATTTCGGTCGGACACAGGACTTTATATATATGATGAGCCCACGTGCACGAATGTAAGACACGGGGTGACACGTGTGGATGTAAAACATAGGGCGGCCGGCTCAGCGCTGCAAGTGCAGCGCCTGATCACTATCATAATCGTGTACGCGTGCGAAGCCGAAGCCGTGCCAAGCCGGACGTCGAGTTAGGTAGTCTCTGTGGTAGAAGCACATCCGGTTTCTGGCGGTCCTTACGGGCTCTAGCAGGTGGAGGGCTGGGCTGAGAGCGTCCCAACAAGCGCACTGACCGTTTGGGTTGATGAGTTCCTGGTTATAGTGGGCCCCGAAGCTCGGTCGTTGATTTGGTTCTTGGGGCTGGTGCGGCAGAATGGGTATGACGATGTTGTCGGCCGGGGATTGCCGACTTACTTGGAGGTTCGGCGTGCCAGTGTGTCCGTATAGCTGGTCTCGAGCACAGTGTGTATTTGACAATTCACGCACGCTTATATACAAGACCTTGCACGCACAGCACGACCATGTAAGGGACGTCATGCGGCGAGCGTGTGGGCCTAGAGGAACCGCGCGGAAGCCTCTGCAGAGCCGGTCATTCGTTGAACCCGGACCTGCAGTGGCCGCACGCACATGATTTGAAGCGAACATGATTTGATCGCTAACAGTCCCCTTCTTCGGCAAGAATGGAACATTCCCTTACTGTGGGGGGGGGGAGGGTGGAGGGCAATCATGTTCTCTGCCAGGGCCAGTCAAGTAGCCACACGAGGGACCCGGGCCACGACGGTGGGCAGTGGGCACCAGCCTCCACGGCGACGAAGCGCGCGCCTTTACGACGATCGGTGTATCGGCCGCCACGTTGATGCGGGCGCACCAGCCTCCACGGCGATCGCCTCCGTAGCGTTACGCACGTCACCGCGGCGCCTCACACGCCTCCGTGGTGTTTTCTGCTTCCACATCACCGCGTTGGGCTTCTCTGCCGTGGCGTTCTCTACCGTGGCGTTCTCTACCGTGGAGTTCTCTGCCGTGGCGTTCTCTGCCCCGGCGTTCTCCATACTGTCGTTACCGGGTCGGTTTACTGCTCCGCAGCGGCTCTTCTGTGCTCCGCTGCATTTTATGCTCTGTCTTTACCGTGACGACTACCATTATTGCTTTCCTTCCACTACGGCTGCTACGTTTTTTGACTGCTCGTCACTCGTCAACCAACGCGAGGTGAAACGGTTAAGGTGTTCAATTGGATTGGTAGTAGCATTATGTCAGCAGTCGATAGGTATTGACCATTGTCCTTGTGTGTTCACAGAAACTGGCGACTTTGTTTCATCTGCCCTGATCGCCGCTTCTGTCGACACCATCGATCTGTACCTTCTCATGAAGGAAGTCTCTCTGCGACTTCAATCACCATTGATGCTCAGCGATTGACACCAGGACATTGCTGATTCATGGCAAAACGCTCAGGCGGAAATAGTTCATAATTTTAAATGTTCTTGCTAATAAAATAGACGCGAATATCATAGGTTATTTTGCATTGTACCAAAATATAATAATTCTAAACTTAGTGCGGGTATTTAACCCTATTAGTGGCAGGCTCCTGGCTACCCCATATTAGTGGCAGGGGGGGGGGCTGTTTACGACCCCCCCTTGATATCTCGAGATCTAACCGGCCGATTTTCAAAATTCAAACGGCATTCGATTTGGCTCAAAGAGATCTACATTTCGAAAAAAATTAAAAAATGTCAATAGGGGGGTAGAGGGGGGTAAAAACGGGCAAATTGCAGATACATTTTAGACTGTTTATCACGGCCAGGTTTCTGAACCAATCTTAACGCAACTTTTGCCGATCGATAGAGAATGAACCAGGAATTCACATGGATCCTAAAAATATGCATTTTCAAAAATCATAGGCGGATACAGATCATTGAGATTGGGGGTACACAAAAAGTAGGTATAGTAAATAAGGTTTTTGTTGGTACTGTTTCTAAAAAGGGTGGCAATGGTCTTGTTATGTTACAATTTTCTTATGAGAGAACGACTAAAATTGTATTGGTCATGCATAGGCGGTGTCAGGGCACCTATGTTGGAAGGTAAAAAATAACCCCCCTTTTTGGACGCCTGGATCCGCCTATTATAGCAAAAACGTGTCAAAAGAGGATGCACAATAACTTTGTATATGTTATCACATGATACCTTTCATTCACTGCTCGTAAAACTGGCGCAGCATCGTGATCTTCGCCCAAATGACTCGCTTCACGAATAGGACCCCCCAATTCCCAGTGCTCTGGAGCCGCCCCTGGTAAAGTTATGAACTTGAAATTTTCAGGGAATGTGCCCAATCTAGTTTTAGGAAAAGTCAGAAAATTTCAGCATCGTAGCTTCAGCGGTTTCGGAGATATTCCCGAAAAACCTGAGGGGTGGATAAAAACAACCCCCCCCCCCTGCCACTATAATAGGGTTAACGGTCAATAAGTAATAACTCATACACAGACTCACGGACATGTGCTGACAACTTTGGCCTTATCCCTGAAAGGCCAGATTACGCTAAGTGAGCTCACCAGTACCACTCATTGTGCAAAGTTGCCATCTTGACGTGTGTCTAGGATAGAGTTGTACAAACGTGCAACTTGCAGAAAGTGTCCATGTGGATCTCAATGGCCATAATTTTGATAGCTAGCTTCTGTTAATAAGTTTTCAATTCACACGACCCCTTATGTCCATGCCCAATCGAGCTGGAAAAAGCAACTATCCACATTTACCCGATACCAAGTTTGCCTATCTTGAGCACTAAGTCGTGCCTATCTCAATAAAATTGTGTTCCCTATACGACTTACCAGTGACCTCATGGAAGTGCGAGTGACTGGACCAGGCGTTCTCGTAACGTCTCTCCGGTACAGACTTGCAAATACAACTGAAGTCAGCTTGTTACCTCGAACCACCATGACCTTTCCGGACTATTTCGTCACACTCGCGCTAAGAATAAGTATATAACAGTGCTTCTAATGCTGTGCCGTATGGTCGTGTTGCAGGATGTCGCCACACCAGCTGACCCGATCGGTCAACCATCGAGCCGGAGTTGGAGCTGGGAGCAGCGCAGCTCTCAGGGCTGCAGATGGACTGCTCTTCTCTGCAGGCTCCGCACCATTGTCAATATAACCAGCAAAGCCACCGTCCGCTACCCATCGGTCGAACTATTCGGGCCGACGAACGATCACGCCCGATGAGATGACACAGACGTCAAACCCCGCGCCGACGGAAGAGCTCAGTTAAAGGAAATAGTTCACTTTTAACATGGGGTTTTGAACTGGAATAGCAGTTTCGTAGCTTGAGCTGAGACTAGCACAAATCAGGAGCTTTTACGGCTCAACGATCACCCTAGACGAAGATATTCCATTTCTCGTTCCGAAAAGAGTGCCTTGCAGAGGAATGCGTGCCTTGCACAGGAATGCAGCCAAGTCATCGTCAGCCAATCAGCATGCTGCTTACAGCCAATGCAGTATGCGTAGGTTTGAACTACGCAATATGATTGGTCAACGCGTAATAAGCTTCCGCGTCAAACATTATTTTACATAGAATATAGTTCGTCCTATATTAAAAGATAGAAAATAATTGTTTTTACAAAAAGGTTTTATTTTATTTTCTGATTATTTTGAGCATAAAAAATAATAAATCCATAGCAAAATACTAATTTCGGGAAACTGAACTGTTTCCTTTAACGTGTCGGTTAACTGACTAAAAGCGGCACAGTCGACACACATCTCTGTTGCGGGCGATCATGTGAATGTGGATGAGTCACAGTCGCAGGGTATGACTGCGTAGTGCATTCATGTGTATGTCTTGAGGGATTTCCCCGAGATATTATGTCATTACTGGGAAGAGATGTGACGAGCAGCCAATGGGACGAATGCTAGGTGACATGACGTTCCTGTATAGATGTTTAGTGCGTCTGTCTAGCTGAGCGTTGCTATCGACCGTTGCACCTGTGAGCTGAAGTGTTTCTGTCGTGCCTGGATTTTCTCTACTAGTTACAGTGTGATAAGGCTTTAATTTGGAGCATTATATGGTCTTATGCCCGTTTTTGTTGTGGATTTTATCATCATATTATCGTTGTTTCACTTTTCAACATATAACATGAAAAGTAACCACCTATATATGTGTCTTGTCGTGGTCTCATTCACACCACGAAGCCTGCCCATTTATTTGACATTTTACTGTGCTTCTGAATGTTTTTATTGGGTCAACAGACAACAATACACGTCAGTAGCCAAATTTCATCAGTTGTTTTCCACGAATCCCTTCACAACTCCGCACACTACGTGTTAGAGGGCGCTGAAGCCTGAAGCTAGCCTCAGCTCTAGCCGTGTCGGTGCGGGCCCATGAGCCTCTCGCTCAGAGGTGAATGAGTCTTTTACACTCTAGCGCATATCTGGGTAATTGTTTATGGTTATCAGCTGGGTTAGAGTCGACTGCAGAGGGTGCCTAAGAGCCGCTGTCTGCAAGGAGAGAGGAGGCTAGACTGCTCGGGTGGGTACATACGTCGCTGTTTAGGTGACCGGCGAGGGTGGGCGCATGGGATAGGGGGCTCTCGGAGACCTGTCCGCACGGCGCCATACATATGTACATACATATGTAGATCCCGTCCGACGGCTGCTCAGGTGGGCAGAGTGACCTCCAGGGGGGAAAAGGCGATTATGGGTAATTGGAACTCTGTAGTCGACCTTAGTACTTTCCTCTCAGGCCACCATGCACTACACCTCTGGGGGCCACAACCCAGACCTACACACAGACTGTCAGTGCCGGTGAGCCGAACGTCACAGTGGTCTTTTAGGTTATCGGATTCTTTCGCTAAAAAAAAAAACTCAAACCAATCAGTCAACTAAAATGAACAAAGAAATCGGCTAAGACTAATTGTGAGCTCATATCGAGCTTAACCCGCGCCCCGCTGGGGGTAATGGATTTCCACGCCCTGCTGGGGGGGGGGTGAACACCCCCTTCTAACTCGGGTCCTGGGCCACATAGCGATACGGGAAGGGCGGCGTTCGAAAGAACGTCAAAAATAAGGACGGAAAATAAGGAAGAAATCACTTTAGTCACTGTTTTGGTCAGGTCAAAGGTCAGGTCACCAGAGGTCATTGAAGCCCAAATTTCGCCGATTTGTAAGTCAGATGTCGACAGTTTTCAACAAATCGACGCACAACTCGGAAACTAATAAAGCTAGAGCACCGCGGAAAAGCGCATTTGATAGCCCTATTAACCCGCGCATGACTGGGGGGGGCTCTAATGAGCCCCCCTCATGTTTTTCAGCCATATCTTCTAAACCGTTTGACGGATCAACACGAAACTTGCGTTACCCTCAGAGGCATCAGTTTGACACCTTGTGTTAAAATTTCATTTTTCTAGCTACCATAGTTTAGCCGGAAATGATGTCAGAGTGACGTCATGTCGGCCGATTTTCATGCAAAATACTGAATTACGGCAAACGCTCTCAAGAGCTCAATTTTAACCCTATTAGTGGCAGGCTCCTGGCTACCCCATATTAGTGGCAGGGGGGCTGTTTACGACCCCCCCTTGATATCTCGAGATCCAACCGGCCGATTTTCAAAATTCAAACGGCATTCGATTTGGCTCAACGAGATCTACATTTCTAAAAAAAAAATTAAATTAAAAAATGTCAATAGGGGGTAGAGGGGGGTAAAAACGGGCAAATTGCAGATACATTTTATACTGTTTATCACGGCCAGGTTTCTGAACCAATCTTAACGCAACTTTTGCCGATCGATAGAGAATGAACCAGGAATTCACATGGATCCTAAAAATATGCATTTTCAAAAATCATAGGCGGATACAGATCATTGAGATTGGGGGTACACAAAAAGTATAGTAAATAAGGTTTTTGTTGGTACTGTTTCTAAAAAGGGTGGCAATGGTCTTGTTATGTTACAATTTTCTTATGAGAGAACGACTAAAATTGTATTGGTCCTGCATAGGCGGTGTCAGGGCACCTATGTTGGGAGGTAAAAAATAACCCCCCTTTTTGGACGCCTGGATCCGCCTATTATAGCAAAAACGTGTCAAAAGAGGATGCACAATAACTTTGTATATGTTATCACATGATACCTTTCATTCACTGTTCGTAAAACTGGTGCAGCATCGTGATCTTCGCCCAAATGACTCGCTTCACGAATAGGACCCCCCAATTCCCAGTGCTCTGGAGCCGCCCCTGGTAAAGTTATGAACTTGAAATTTTCAGGGAATGTGCCCAATTTAGTTTTAGGAAAAGTCAGAAAATTTCAGCATCGTAGCTTCAGCGGTTTCGGAGATATTCCCGAAAAACCTGAGGGGTGGATAAAAACACCCCCCCTGCCACTAATAGGGTTAAAGCTAGATCCATTTTCTTTGCATGAGTGGACTACAAATACAGGTATCTATCGAACTGCTATCTCGAATTTTCGAAATTTTGAAAATTTTGAAAAATATTCATTTACATTTACAAAAATATTTTTTTTTGATTTTATTTATTTATTTATTTATTTATTTATTTATTTTTCAAAACATCCACGGGCATGGGCACCCATTGATGGACGTAGTCCCATATACCTACATATTACACACACACACACGCACACATACACACACATACACGGATGGAAAATATCAAGCAGACCTAGGTTCGTTAAAAGTATGAGAAAATGCTGCAGTTCACATCTCCCCGTTCTATCTAATGTGCACAGGGCTGCCTCGAGCGGACATACGCTGCTACTCGTTTCTTATACTGTAGCTGGCTATGTTGCCACACATCGACGTCACGGTTTGCGTCCAGAAACATATTGCTGAGCATCGGTATGCGATTGAACAGGCTGTTTTTGACGGTGTTCACCCTAGCGTAAGACACGTGAAAAGTGCTCCAGTTGCGAAGCAGCCGAGTGGGAGCAGCCAAAGGGAATTGAGCCAGAAGAAACGGGGAGTCGATGGCGTGGCGGTGAATGTTACGAATGAACATTGCATCGTGCTGCTCGCGCCTTGCTGCCAGCGTGCTCATGCCGAAAAACTGGATCAAGTCGTTGTACTCGAGCGCTGTATCTGTGACACGGCACCGTGCGCAGAGCCAAATGAGGAATTTGTGTTGGATGCGCTCTATCCTCTTCATGTGAGTTTCGGCTGCGCCTCCCCAAATCACGCTGCAAAATTCTAGTATAGAGCGCACGTTTGCACAGAAGGTGCCTATGATTGGTTTTCTCATTGACTTGTCAAATGTATGGCCGCACTTTCCGGTCTGAAACGTTCGAATAAGAAGCCCTAGAGCTCTGTTAGCACGGTGCACCACGGCGTCAACATGTTCAGCGAACGTCAGCTTCTCATCTATGAGCACGCCAAGATCGCGCATGACTCTCACTCGCTCCAGCTCGACTCCGTCTATCGTGTAGGCGCTGGAGACCGGCTGACGCCTCAATGTCAGGGTGAGCACCTTGCATTTAGCCGCATTGAGCGTCAGGCCCCATTTTGCAGACCACAGATTTTTTTTTTCAAAAGGTTTTTGATTTTTTTTTTCAAAAAGTTTTTGGCTTTTCGCAAAAACCGGAATATATGTGATAGAACACACACTGATGAACTACATTTGCAAGGTTTAGCCCAATATCTTCAAAAATAGCCAAGTTATTCGCATTATTGTCAAAATTTTACAATTTTATGATTTTCAAATCCACATTTCAGTACGTTTTTGACGTCGTACAGCAATTTAAATAGCACCATCGTGTTCCTGAGCTCAAACTGCATCTGATAAGCACCTTTGTTGTTGAAAAAGTTCATTTTCAAAATTTGACCTTTTCTGACCTGAAAGTGACCTGACCTCCGGTAAATTCAGCTGACAATGACCTCAAATGACACAGACGACACTATTTTCGAAATCTACGAGTAAAATGGACCATAAAACATGCGTCACGTGACCGATACATGATAAACAATTTTCGTGACCTAGGATGACCTGGCCTTGACCTTAAAAATTCAAAGTTAAAGTTTGGTACCCTCAGGGTATCTAAAGCATCCGTCAAGGAGTGCGTAAACCAAAAATGAGCCTGATCGGACCGGCGGTCCGGCGGTCAGAGCCTAAATTGTGAACTAACAAAAATGTCGATAATTTTTACTTTGACCTGAACTGTGACGTCATCGGTGACCTCGAGGTCAGTGAAAATAGGTTTCGATCAACAGTTTTTCCAGGGCTATCAGACGGCGTTTGAATTTTGACGATCGGCCCAGTAGTTTCGGAGATAGGAGGGGGGTCTCTGGAGAGCCCCCCCCCCCCTCAGTCACTCGCGTTATGGAAAATACCCCAGTCATGTGCGGGTTAACCTCTATATACTCTGGGTTAACCCGCACCCCAATGGCGGTCAGCCAACTTCGCCCTAGTGGGGGGGGGGGGCATATGTTATCACCCACCTCTAGCTCAAAGACTAAGAGGGCTAGATCAAGACGCGGTAAAAAGCAGTCGATAGCTCTCGATGCGTACGTTTGAAAGTCATTCAGTCATTTTTCATATTAGAGCAATATTGGGGTCACCAGAGGTCATGAAAGGTCAGTCTGCGAGTTGTCATTATATTTTTCAGAAAACACGCCATTATCTCAGGAACTATGATACCTAGAAAAACGCATGGAAAAGCAATTGATAGCTTGAACTCTTCTTTTGATAAGTTCATCATCAAAAGAAGCCTCAGGTCAATGGTTTAGCCTCCAGAGGGCAAACACTCTAAAAATAACTGTTTTTACGAAAAAGGGTTTTTGGACAATAACTTTTGACTAAAAAAAGCCACGACATTTCTATTGCCAGAATCGTGTTCCTCTCGCCGAGACGCGTCGAATGAAATATAATTTGACTTTGAAAGGTCAACTTGAAAATTTGACCTCCGGAAAAGGTCATGTTGCATATCAGTCGATACGTCTCGGCATGACAGGCACAATGAGGCCGTCCCCAGCGTTCTATCTCTTTCCGATCGAGAGATATTGGCAAAAATCTATTTGTAGCCTCAAATGACCTCGGATGGTCTTTCTAGAGGCTATCAGCAAAAAAAGACACATTGGTCGTCACGGGTGGTCCAAATCATTGTGATTCTGAAATATTTGGACTGTTCCTATGCGTACACATGGATCTATTTAGAGGCATTTTGGTTTTTCTCCATTGACTTATAATGGAAAGGTCACGCCACTGCACTGTGTTTTAACGCCGGCTCAAAACTGGCCAGGGCTAATGTCGTCGAAACTATGTGGGATACAGACGAAGTTAAGGTCTCAAACGAAATGTGTGATACTGTCGCACAATCTGGCAGGGAATTTATCACGTCAAGTTACGGTCATGCTCACCTATGACGTCACCAAAGGTCTGCGACATTTGTATATAAGGTGGGGAGAATATAGTCGCGAATATGATGTGTTAATCCATGCCAAAGATGAACTTTTGGTTTCTCAAGCTCTTTAACCCGCGCCCCGTTGGGCTCTGCCGAGCAACGCGCCCGGTTGGGGGGGGGGGGCCATTTTGGCCCCCCCCTAAGATCTCGAGAACCACGCAACATAGCGACAAGCGGTAAACGGCGTTGGATAGCCCCAACGGGGAACTACCTTGTGACCCAGTTTTATTGACCTAGGTCAAACCGATGACGTCACAGGTCAGGTCAAAGGTCCAATTTTCACCGTTTACAGGCACTTCAAGAAATGCGTTGTAAAATCGAGTAAAATGCATTTCATTGAAAATCATCGATGGGGAAATGTTCTTCAAACACATATTTTGCTATTTGAGGTCACTGATACCAGGTCAGGTCACAGAGGTCAGGTCACGGGGGGTCACAATATGAAAGTGTCGTGTGATACATGTTTTATGGTCCATTTTACATGACAAATGCGATTATATGGGTCAGGCAGCCTTTGGGGCCAGCTTAGATCACGTTTTGGTCAAGGTCAGGTCAAGGTCAGGTCAAGGTCAGGTCAAATTAGGTCAAATTTCAAAGTTAATATTTTTGCATAAAATGGGTATCGAATCGATGCAGCTCGTCACGGGGAGTTCAATGGTGGTCTTTGTTTTGCCGTACATGGTCTAGAATTGCTAAAAATTGAGTTCAAAAATTTGACGTCATCATTTTTGAACAGTTTTTTCGCTATAACTTGGCCAAAAAACGAGATATCGATCTGAAATTTGGTATGTATATAGAAGAGCGCTGGGACTATCACATATATTCCGGTTTTTTCGAAATTCGGAAAATTTTTGGATTTTTTCAAAGTTTTTCTAAAAAAATCAATTTTTTGAATTTTTTTTGGTCAAAAACCAAAAATTTTGAAAATCTGAGATAGCAGTTTTGTAGCGCCGCTTTTTGTCTACTAGACCATATAAAGAACTTTGAAATTGCTTAATAACTGTAGATTTGGTGAGCGTTTCAAGATTGCATGTTTTTTGCTCATTTTTGCTCGAACATGACCTCAGTTTGACCTCAATAACTCCTGACCTAAGGTGACCTAAGACTTGAAATTTGGTGTGAAGGTGTCAAATTGATGCCAGGGAAGGTACTGAAAATTTGGCGGCGCTGCGCGCCGCCGTTTTCTTGCTATTCAGGAAAAACCACAGGGGGGGGGGCCAAAATGGCCCCCCCCAACGGGGCGAGGGTTAAAGCCTGGATTCATACACTCTTTACATGATTCCGTGCCTAATTGTATGATCTCAGCCTTGAGTGACGTCATATACGATGCCAATGATGTCATATAAGTCATTTGGGTTTTTGACCTATAACTCGCGTACAAATTGCGTTAGAGGGTTGAGAAAGACACCATTGAACTCGGAATGATATGCCGGATCGAATGATATGTCACTCGATCTCCTTAGCATCATTGCATGACTTGGACCCAATTTGACCTGACCTTGGCCTGAGGTCAGCACCTAACTTTACGCCGTTCACCAAAAAGTATGTCATTCAGCGCATCGAGGCATGACAAACACAATTACACCATATTCGATGCTATGTGACCGTTTTTGTCAAAGTTATTGATCGAAATCAAAATATTTATTTGGATCTTTGACCTAAGTTTACAGGTCGTCAGTTGACTTGAGACCTTAAAATGAGCCACCGTTCGCTGCCTTTAGTAACTTCCAACACGTTCATTTTTATGGCTATGCTTTAATGCCATTAGGAGCAAAACGGTGAGGGATGATACACTCTCCCCCTTAGCTGGCTTGTAATACCCCAACCCCCCTTGGTTAGTGCTTAAGTAGAAAATGGGGAACATAAATTTAGGGATTTCATTGATATATGACTAATCAGATTGGTCCCTATATCCTTACTATAAACTTTTGTTAGCGCTTCGTACGCTTTTCTGCGAAATTTTGCTACAGGGTTTTTGACTGGGACCATTGACGCTTTCCCCCCTCCAGTGCAAGTTGCAGGAGACAAGATTGTCTAACTGCAGGATTAAAATTAATGCCTATTTCATTTTGCACCAGTCCGCATGCATATAGACGGTACACACCTGCTCATGCGTACGTTTAAGCACTTAACAGCGATAGGTTGCCTCCCGTCCGCCGCGCCGGCCCGTCCCGTATAACCACCACCTATCACACAAAAGTGCTCACCCCCAACACCGGCGCACCCAGGCGCAGCTGAACTTTTCAGAGCATGTCAACAACTTATCAGACAACAGCGTGGTGTTGGTTTCCCACCGTACACTAGCGTACAATTTTTTGTTACTCTCCTTGAGTTTTATATTTTCTCATATAATATTATGCGAAAAGACCTCAGATTTCTTTGAAAAAAATATGATATACGACTTTCAAAATTGCTTTAATCAGGGTTCATTTGCAAGAGAAAAGACTGCTCTTCGGTCTGGTACCCAGGTTTTATCAATTTTTTATTGTCTTAGCTCCGCTAGGTGAAAGAGAAATGAGGTAGCTGGTTTCACATTTTCTCACCGAAGGTTTACTTTGAAGGTCGTCTGACTTTGCGGCACATTTGTCACATGAAAACAAGCCATCATATTTTTCCTAGCACTTGTTTCATGTGCTCTGAACATTTGCGAACACACTGACATAACATAGATCATGCTTAAAAATGGTCGATATTACGCCCCTGGCCAGTTTTTAGGCCGAGTTAAAACACGGTGCACTGGCCTGACCTTAGGTCACGGATATAAAAAAAAATCCGAGATGCACAAATTGTTGACGCTCATAACATCATGCAATCCACCAAGTTTTAAACCTCTCTGACAAACACTGCAGGCTGGACATGATAGCAAACTTTTTTAGGCCAGGTCAGCCCTCGCCCCGTTGGGGGGGGGCCATTTTGGCCCCCCCTGTGGTTTTTCCTGAATAGCAAGAAAACGGCGGCGCGCAGCGCCGCCAAATTTTCAGTACCTTCCCGGGCATCAATTTGACACCTTCACACTAAATTTCAAGTCTTAGGTCACCTTAGGTCAGGAGTTATTGAGGTCAAACTGAGGTCATGTTCGAGCAAAAATGAGCAAAAAACATGCAATCTTTAAACGCTCACCAAATCTACAGTTGTCAAGCAATTCCAAAGTTCTTTATATGGTCTAGTAGACAAAAAGCGGCGCTACAAAACTGCTATCTCGGATTTTCGAAATTTTGGGTTTTAGACCCAAAAAATTTCAAAAAATGATTTTTTTAGAAAAACTAAAAAAAAATCCAAAATTTTTCCGAATTTCGAAAAAACGGAATATATGTGATAGTCCCTGCGCTCTTCTATATACATACCAAATTTCATATCGATATCTTGTTTTTTGGCCAAGTTATAGCGAAAAAACTGTTCAAAAATGATGACGTCAAATTTTTGAACTCATTTTTTAGCGATTCTAGACCTCGTACGGCAAAACAAAGACCACCATTGAACTCCCCGTGACGAGCTGCGTCGATTCGATATCCATTTTATGCAAAAATATCAACTTTGAAATTTGACCTAATTTGACCTGACCTTGACCTGACCTTGACCTGACCTTGACCAAAACGTTACCTAAGCTGGCCCCAAAGGCTGCCTGACCCACATAATCGCATTTGTCATGTAAAATGGACCATAAAACACGTATCACACGACACTTTCATATTGTGACCCCCCAGTGACCTGACCTCTGTGACCTGACCTGGTATCAGTGACCTCAAATAGCAAAATATGTGTTTGAAGAACATTTCCCCATCGATGATTTTCAATGAAATGCATTTTACTCGATTTTACAACGCATTTCTTGAAATGCCTGTAAACGGTGAAAATTGGACCTTTGACCTGACCTGTGACGTCATCGGTTTGACCTAGGTCAATAAAATTGGGTCACAAGGTAGTTCCCTGATAGGGCTATCCAACACCGTTTGCCGCTTGTCGCTAGGTTGCGTGGTTCTCGAGATCTTAGGGGGGGGGCCAAAATGGCCCCCCCCCAACGGGGCGCGTTGCTCGGCAGAGCCCAACGGGGCGCGGGTTAACTTGACCTGGTGACCTGACCTGACATGATCTGGGGTCAAAAATTTCATATATTGTCCAAAATTGATGCACAGAAAGCTACTCCAAGCGGCGCGGCGCTACGCGCCGCGTTTTTTTATTCACACGCAAAAAAAAGCGACAGGGTGGTAACATATGCCCCCCCACTGGGGCGAGGGTTACCCCGCCCAAGGCCGGTGCTCTGAGAATCCGCGCCGGGTCGGGGGGGGGGGGGTGTCTGAACACCCCCTTCTAACTCGGCTCCTGGGCCACGTAGCGACACGCGGTAAGCGACAATCGAAGGAACGTCCAAAATAAGAACGAAACACTTCAGTCATTTTTTTGGGTCAGGTCAAAGGTCAGGTCACCAGAGGTCACCAAAGGTAAGATGTTGACTATTTCAACATTTTGGAAACTGCCGACGGCTATCTCGGGAACCGATAGAGCTACAGCGCTGCGGAAAAGCGTATTCGATAGCCCTTTTACAGACCTTTCTGAGTATAGTCCTCAGATTTGACCCCAAGTCAACGGTTTAGCCTCCAGAGGGCAAAAGCTCCAAAAATAGCCGTTTTTACGAAAAGCGTTTTTTTTTTTTGGCAATAACTTGTGACTCAAAAGAGCAATGACATTACTTTTGCCAGCATCGTGCTCCTCTCGTCGAGACGCGTCGAATTAACTATAATTTGACCTTGAAAGGTCAACTGGAAAATTTGACCAAAGGTCAAGGTCATGACCTGACCGGAAAAGGTCATGTTGCAGATCAGTCGATTCGCGACGTCGAGCCGAACACATCTAAGGTGTTTTCAGCGCTCTAGCATGCCTCTATCAGAAGTTATTAGCGAAAAACTGTTAGATTCTGTTCGTGACCTGAGATGACATTGGGGACTTAACCCACGACCGCCTGGGGGGTCGGATCCGACCCCCCTCCGTTTTTCTTAACCCGCACCCCACTGGGGTCTGCGTATAACACGCCCTACTGGGGGGGGGGGCTATTCATAGCCCCCCCCCCTCCTAACTCCGAAACTACTGGGCCGATCGTCAAAATTCAAACGGCGTCTGATAGCCCCGGAAAAACTGTCGAGCGAAACCTAATTTCATTGACCTCAAGATCACCGATGACGTCACAGGTCAGGTCAAAGTAAAAATTATTAGCATTTTGCTTGTTCACGTTTTGGGCTCTGGTCGCCGTCTTACAAGTCAGATCAGGCTCATTTTTTGATCACACACTCGTGAGCAGATGCTCTAGATACCCCGAGGGTACAAAACTTGTACTTTGATTTTCAGGTCAAGGTCAGGTCATCACAGGTCACGAAAATATTATATCATGCGTCGGTCACGTGACACATGTTTTATGGTCCATTTAGGCCAGAGATTTCGAATGTGATGTCGTCTGTGTCATTCGAGGTCATTTTGAGTCGAATTTAGCTGAGGTCAGGTCACTTTCAGGTGAAAAAAGGTCAAATTTTGAAGTTAAAATTTTTCAACAAAAAAGGTGTCTATTGGATGCAGTTTGAGCTCAGGAACACGATGGTGCTATTTATATTGGCTTACGATGTCAAATACGTGCTGAAAAATTGATTTGAAAAATTAATAATTGTGAATTTTTTGCAATAATGCGTAAAACTTGGTCATTTTTGAAGATATTTAGCTAAAACTTGCTACAGTTAGTCATAATAATGCGTTCTATCACATATATTCCGGTTTTTCCGAAAAGTCAAAAACTTTTTGAATAAAATGTAAAAATATAAATTTTGGATTTCATTATATCAAATTTTCGAAATTTTCAAAATTTCGAAAATCCGAGATAGCAGTTTGATAGCACAGTCTATTCTCAGTCCTCTCATGCAAAGAAATTGGATCTAGCTTAAAAACTGAGCTCTTGGGAGCGATTGCCGTGGTTCAATGTTTTGCGTCGAAATCGGCCGAACATGACGTCACTCTGACGTCATTTCCGGCCGACCTATGGTAGCTACGAAGTTAAAATTTTGACACAAGGTGTCAAACTGATGCAGCCAAAGGTACTGAAAGTTTGGCGTCGATACGTCAAGCGGTTTGGAAGTTATTGCAGAAAAACGGGAGGGGGCTATAAATAGCCCTCCCAGTGGGGCGCGGTCAAAAGGTCAAAACATCGCAAAACACAAAAGTTATTACAATAGTCACGTGGGTGTCGGGAAATGTCACAGGTGCGTCAGATTTGTGACTGGGGCTTTACTTTCAAACATCGGGTCTACCTGTTTCTTATAGGTATCTTGGTTCAAACACCCTCCCCCCCGGTCCGGCGCGGGTTAACCCTCGCCCTGGCAGGGGGGGGGGGGGTCGATGCGACCCCCCCTAAGGTTTTTCGAAGATAGCGTAAAAACGGCGGCGCGCAGCGCCACCAAATTTGGCACAGCCTATGGGGCAACCTTTTTACATATGACCTGAACATTTCAGGTCCGGGTGACCTTGGGTCAGGTCACCAGGTCAGAAAACCGGTACAAGGTCATGGTCAAATTTCAATTTTCTTTTTGCACCTGTCCAACTCACAGTTTTGGACTGATTTCCTTCAAACTTTCAGGATGTGCTAAGTTTACCGAGTTGTATAACATATAGTTCGTTTTTTATGAGGTCACTGACCTGAGGTCAGTTAGAGGTCATTACGTCGTAATGTTAAGCCTATGGGAAAATACTAAATTCGGAAAATACTGGAGATATCCGCTTCGTTCTATCACTTTTGTGCTTTGAAACCACAGTACTTAACAGCAGGTCACTTGGTGCTTCTTTGTTTGGTGTACTTATCCATGGGTCAGGTCAAATAAGGTCAACTGAGGTCAAATGACGTTTTTGCCAATAACTTGGCACATAATGACGCTAGAGCTTAAAAATGGTATCATTGTGTTCCTGGTGATCAGCCGAATCGAATGATATGCGATATGATGCAATTTGGTTAACTTGAACTTAATTTATTAATTTAAGTTTACTTAAAATTTAAGAACAACTTTAAGTACACTTAAGCAAGCTAAAAAGTATATCATTCGACCCGCCTTGACGTGCTGAGTTCACTGGTGCTTTTCTTTTTGCTCTATCTTAATTAGATCAAAAGTTATCAGCGAAAAACGTTTGACCTGTTTTAGCGAAATTTTTACATTTATACCCCCCAAAACCCCCCTAAATATTGACCTAGAGCAACCAAATTTGCACAGGGGCGAGAACTCCAGGGGACCCACCTACTCACCAAATTTGGTGTTTCTAGGCAATTTCTAGGTGCCATAGGAGCCAATCGCGAGGGGGGGTCGCATCGACCCCCCCCCCCTGCCAGGCCGTGTTATGAAAAATGCCCTGCCAGGGCGAGGGTTAACCCGCGCCCTGGTGGGGTCTGTTTATAACGCGACCTGGTGGGGGGGGGGCTATTTTTTGCCCCCCCTCGTATCTCCGAAACTACTGGACGGATCCGCAAAATTCAAACGGCGTTCGAAAGGCCTGTCAAATTTGTCGACGGAAACCAAATTTCATTGACCTCAGGGTCACCGATGACGTCACAGGTCAGGTCAAAGATGACATGTTTCACCGTTCACGGGTCTTCTAGGGAATGCGCTATAACACCGAGGAAAACGCATTTTGTCGAGAATCAGCGGTAGGGCGTCAGTTGCCTAGTGGATATGTTGCTATTAGAGGTCACTGGCAATACCAGGTCAGGTCACAAGTCAGGTCACCAAGGGTCACAGGTCAGGTCACATGAGCCCAACTTTACTAAGGTTGTGTGATACATGTTTTATGGCCAATTTTTCATTTCCAACTCAATGGTGTTGGTTATAAGACTATCAGGTACGGCTTAGGTCACTTTCTGGTGAAGTTCAGGTCAAGGTCAGGTCAAGGTCAGGCCAAAAAAGGTCAAATTTTAAAGTTGATAGTTTTGCATAAAATGGGTATTGAGATGCAGCTCGTCACGGGGAGTCTAATGGTGGTCTTTGTTTTGCGCTACGGGGTCTAGAATTGCTAAAAATTGAGTTTGAAAATTTGACGTCATCAATTTTGAACAGTTTTTTCGCTATAACTTCGCCAAAAAAGCGGTACCAATCTCAAATTTGGTATGTGGATGGAAAGCGGTAAGGACTATCACATATATTCCGGTTTTTGCGAAATTTAAAAAACTTTTTGGATTTTTCGATGATTTTATCAAAAAAATCTATTTTTTGATTTTTGGGGGTCAAAATCCAAAAATTTCAAAAATCCGAGATAGCAGTTTTGTAGCCCTGTCTAATCTACAGCTTTTATGTCTTTATCGTTTTTCTGCATATTTGCAAACCTATAGGCCTGACAGCTCTTCCCGCGAAACCCTTTTTTGGGTCGAAAACGGCAGAACATGACGTCACTCTGACGTCATTTCCGGCCAACCTATCATAGCCTTTGGAAAAAATTTTTGGTCACAATGTGTAAAATTGATGTCTGGGAGGGTACTGAAAGTTTGGTGACGATCGGCGCAGCGGTTCTGGAGATATATTGAAAAGTCTGGAGGGGGGGCAAAAAATAGCCCCCCCCACCAGGTCGCGGGTTAAATTAAGAATGGTGATGGTACCCAGCTCGACCGGCGTACACAAGTAAGACCTCAGGTACTTTATCATTTTATGAAATTCGGACTGATCAGAGACCGGTGGGCAAGGGCGGCGCCACAGGGGAGGGGACGGAGGGACTTCTTCTCCCAGTCCACGGAGTGGACTGTGGAGGGTTATCCCCTCCCGTTTTGTCGGGGCTTTCGGTCGGTCGGCTTCTAAATGCCTTTTTCAAATTCAAACACACAATAGGAAACTCCGTAAAGCCAACAATTTCTATGCCTGCAACAGAAGCGGCGGAACACCTTCAATTAACCCGCGCGGGGCTGGGGGGGGGGTAAATTTTACCCACCCTCGCGAATTTTTGCAATAACTCAAAAACGCCGGCGCGCAGCGCCGCCAAACTTTCAGTACTGTTACATTGGATCCCGTTGGGTGAGAAACCAGTTGAAGAATGATATGAGGTGTATTCCGACCCCGGGAATAACAACTGCGGAACAAATATAAATGCGAAACAAATACTTAGCTGTCACACGTTGTCCAGTACAGTACTCACTAGTCCGCTCGGCGCCCCGAGCAGCGCGGGTGGAGACAAACACTCCGCTCGGTCACCGAGGCAGAGCGGCGCAAGCCCCGCGAGAGCCACTCAGCTCGGTCGCCCGAGGCTGGGTGGTACGAGCCACGCGGCAGACACTCAGCTCGGCGCTCCGAGGCAAAGTGTCCGCGGTCGCACTGTACTCGGTACCCGAGGCCCAGAGCGAGCCGCCCGGCCGCGCTCCCCGCACACGACTGCCCAGCCGCCGCGGCGCGCGACCCGAGGTCGACCACGGCCGGTCACGTGACCGGTTTAGAGCGGCGGAATTAGACCTGGCGGATGCGGCGCGGCAACATAACCGAATACCTACAGAATGCACCGAACACAGGTTTAACTAGGACAACACATTGTGCTGCATTACTTACATTAATGCAACACAACAGTACCTTTTCCTACATCAATTTGACACGTTCTCTGAAAATTTGAGCGAAATCTGTCGGAAAATTTTTGAGAAATTGACGTTTTAGTGACGTCATGTTCGCCATTTTCGCCTCAACGGCAAAATTTCAAACGCCGCTAATATCTTCATTTTTAAAGGAATCAAGAAGTAACAAAAAGGTTATACGTAATTCTACCTTGTCTATGAAATGGCTATCTCGGTTTTTTGAAAATTTTGGATTTTGGCCAACATTTAAAAAAAACTAACTTTTTTGGGAAAATAATTATAAAATCCAAAATTTTGAGTGTATCGAAAAAAACGGAATATATGTCAGAGATGTGGTTTATGTGCACCTATATATCAATTTTTAGAAGAATCGGTTCAAAAATGTGGGAGTTATTAAAAATTTCATGACGTCACGAAACACAAATTTTTTGAAAAAAAAATGATTTTTTTTGGAAGTTCTAGACCTCATACGGAAACAAAAATAGCACCATTCGATTCGCCGTGAAAAACTGCATCAGATAGACACCTTTTTAGGCCTTAACCCGCGCCCCACTGGGGGGGGGGCTATTTATAGCCCCCCCCCCTCCCGTTTTTCTGCAATAACTTCCAAACCGCTTGACGTATCGACGCCAAACTTTCAGTACCTTCGGCTGCATCAATTTGACACCTTGTGTCAAAATTTTAACTTCGTAGCTACCATAGGTCGGCCGGAAATGACGTCAGAGTGACGTCATGTTCGGCCGATTTCGACGCAAAACATTGAACCACGGCAATCGCTCCCAAGAGCTCAGTTTTTAAGCTAGATCCAATTTCTTTGCATGAGAGGACTCAGAATAGACTGCGCTATCAAACTGCTATCTCGGATTTTCGAAATTTTGAAAATTTCGAAAATTTGATATAATGAAATCCAAAATTTATATTTTTACATTTTTTTCAAAAAGTTTTTGACTTTTCGAAAAAACCGGAATATATGTGATAGAACGCAGTATTATGACTAACTCTAGCAAGTTTTAGCTAAATATCTTCAAAAATGGCCAAGTTTTACTCATTATTGCAAAAAATTCACAATTATTAATTTTTCAAATCAATTTTTCAGCACGTATTTGACATCGTACGCCAATATAAATAGCACCATCGTGTTCCTGAGCTCAAACAGCATCCAATAGACACCTTTTTTTGTTGAAAAATTTTAACTTCAAAATTTGACCTTTTTTGACCTGAAAGTGACCTGACCTAAGCTAAATTCGACTCAAAATGACCTCGAATGACACAGACGACATCACATTCGAAATCTCTGGCCTAAATGGACCATAAAACATGTGTCACGTGACCGACGCATGATATAATATTTTCGTGACCTGTGATGACCTGACCTTGACCTGAAAATCAAAGTACAAGTTTGGTACCCTCGGGGTATCTAGAGCATCTGTTCACGAGTGTGTGATCCAAAAATGAGCCTGATCTGACTTGTAAGACGGCGACCAGAGCCCAAAACGTGAACAAGCAAAATGCTAATAATTTTTACTTTGACCTGACCTGTGACGTCATCGGTGACCTCGAGGTCAATGAAATTAGGTTTCGCTCGACAGTTTTTCCGGGGCTATCAGACGCCGTTTGAATTTTGACGATCGGCCCAGTAGTTTCGGAGTTAGGAGGGGGGGGGGGGGCTATGAATAGCCCCCCCCCAGTAGGGCGTGTTATACGCAGACCCCAGTGGGGCGCGGGTTAACAACCAACTTCACAATTTGACCTCACTTGACCTGACCTTGACCTGACCTCGACCTGAAATTCATCCAGATGTGGTCCATATCACCTATTGAGTGTGCCTATTGACTTCTATGAATAAAATGACCCATAAAACATGTGTCGTAGGTACATGCCCTTTTCTATATTTTGTTTTTGGTGACCTGACCTGACCTGATCTGACCTTGACCTTGACCTCTGAATGATACTGTATGTAGCGAATATTGTCTTGGTAGCCTAAGAACACGTTTTGGGCAATCAGTCTCAGTCCATTCTTCGGCAACTACGGTGCAAGGCCGATACTGTAGAAACTTGCAATTTGTACCCTTGACCTGACCTTGACCTTGACCTCAAGGCTCAAACTTTAAATTAAGTACATGTTTTTAGTTGTTCGTGATAAGATCTTTCGATTGGCGTTTGAATTTTCCAAATCGGACCATTAGTTCGGGAGATAACAGGGGGGGGGGGGGGTAAAATTTACCCACCCCCAGCCCCGCGCGTTCGGCTGGAGACCCCAGCCCCGCGCGGGTTAAGGGGGCACTGCCGACTTTTGGTCCCATCTTTCCATGCAACGCCCATAGGGCTAAGGTTAACCCGCGCCCTGATGGGGGGGGGGGGGGGCACGGTGCCTCGGTGCCCTCCCTGTTCCGCCGCCTATGCCCCAAAACCCCCCTAAATATTGACCTAGAGCAACCAAATTCGCACAGGGGCGAGAAATCCAGGGGGCCCACCTTCTTACGAAATTTGGTGTTTCTAGGTGCCAACTGCCATAGGAGCCAATCGCGAGGGGGGTCATATCAACCCCCCTCCCCCGCCAGGCCGTGTGAAAAATGCCCTGCCAGAGCGAGGGTTAAGGTTTGCAGTGGAATAGTGCTATTCTTTTTAACAGCAATCGTCTCCAAGGCGTCAGATTGGCTGCAATACTGATTTTGAAGTTTTGGATTAGTTTTGTCGGGTCAATGATGTCATAGCTGCGTTTCCCTTTTCGACAAACGAGCAAATGCTTCCGAGATTATTCCAGGCCGAAAATGGTAATTGCGCTCACCAAAGAACACATGACTGTAATGAATCATCGCTTGTGTAATGAATTGAATCAATGAAATATAAACTATGCAGGCTTTAGATTAGAAACGCCAGGAAAATACTAGATACCTACCAAAGTGACACTGGACAGTGAATGTGCGGCAAGCTAGGCCAATTTTAAGTATTCATGTGAGTAATTGAACAAAACAATGCAATAATCTTACCCAAGCTGTTCACACCTACCCAAATTAATATCTAATTCTCTCCAAAAAATGATAATCTTTACGATGACTGGTAATGACGTAATAAGCATTTTTGACTGACATCCAATGCTCGACAGACAGTAAAAGACATAACCTTGATGAAGATTAGGGAGTGGTCATAAACCGTTGTTGTTCGTCGCATTGCGAATACGTTGTATTTTGAGACGGGTGTGGTGTTTGTTGCCTGAACTGGAAACTCTAACTTGTTTGCTTCCTTTTTAGCATACAACATCAAAAGTTATGAAAATGGTAAGCATCTTAGCTAAGTGACATTGTATTCATTTTCTTCCATTTTGCACTAAGTTACTTCTCAAAGTCCTTGAGTCAAAGGACAAAGTTTGATTTGATTTTGTTTTTATTTTTTGGATGCTTTGCATCTAGACTATGGGTTTGTTCCCGTCGCTCCTCTAACCTCCTCCAAGCTCCTCTAACCTCCTCTCGTTTAAAAAAATCGTTCCCGTCGCTCCTCCAAGCTCATCTTGATTTCACATCTCACCACCACTATTTGCCTCCTCCCTCATCCAAAACGAAAGTTGGTTTTTTGGAGGAGGCTCTTGCGTAGACATATTTGGCGCACGTAATACAAATGTGAATTTTTTATAAATGAGATTTGAGGGAAGTGGAATTGATTTTAGTGATCGATGAGGATGGGATATCTTTTAATAGTAATGCTCGATATAAATATATGGTTATTTTATTAGAAAGAGATTGTTAACTTTAAATTACTGTTTGCGCGCCATAAATCGCCGACCGTTACAACCCGCAAACAGCTGATTTCCTCGCAAAAATGTTCCCGTGGCTCCTCTGAAACGGCTCTCCTCCAAGCTCATCCAACCTCATCCGAGATTTTTTGGGAGGAGCGACGGGAACAGACCCTATAGTTTTCAGAAGCTCATCATGAGTATTCAAATATATAAAGTATTGCCTTTCCCCATTAATTTCCTCGGCAAGCTGCTGGCTCCCACTATCTGGAGGAAAAGCTTAAAAGAGATCTTATATTGAACAAAGAAATGCAGGTTTCCAGAATGTTAAATAGCTCATATCAACATCTATTTTTTTCTTTCTTTAAAAACACCATCAGCATTGAAGGATTTTTGGACCTGTAGGCTGCTGATGCCATTTTGTGAACATTCTAAGACCTTAGCCTTGCTTATAGGCCTATTGGTGTCCTGAAATAAGCATAGACTTATCACCTGTGGATTATTGTGTCATTGAAATTGAATTCATTTGTTTCAGGCTACCTACAATGAAGACCAGATTGCTGGTGAGTGGTCTGGCATTTTCTGTGTTGAATGTGTAAACCATCAAATGGATTGCTACTGTTTCTTTTGAGAGCAGCTACAATTGATAATAAAAGGTGTGCTGGCAAAGTATGTGAATAAGGATTCTAACTCATTCAAAATCTTGAGATGCAACCAGAGACGGGCACCATTACCAAAATTTTGAAACCACTTCTGCTTGCCTAATTCCACTATCTTGACTCTGGACTGGTTGGACATCCCGGTCGCTAGTCCTACCCCACAGCATCATACCGTTTTTACAGAGTTCCAGGAGGCCTTCCAGATTTTTGACAACAAAGGTGATGGTCAGATTCACGTGGCACAGATTGGCGACGTGCTGCGCGCGCTCGGCCAGAACCCGACAGAGGCCGAGGTGAAGAAACTCTGCCAGTCTCACAGGCCAGGTGAGTCCACCAGCTGGTGCCAACTGAGTTCATTTGGGAAGGAAGAAGTCAGAAGTGTGATTTCCTAACATGAGACTTTGTAGAGACACAGTTTTTGCAGCTGTGATTCCTCGCTAGATAGCTTAGGAATGGAGCTAGAGGAAGATGTTGGAGCATCCCACAAACTCCAGCTGACATGGAACACCAGCTATCAAGTGAGACAGCAAGCTTTCTGCAGTCGGGGCATGAGAAGGTGGATTGATCCAAAGACTGGTGGGTCGTGTGCAGGTAGTGACCAACTTTTGTGGTCCCCTTTCTCCAGAGGACCGGATCAACTTCGAGGTGTTCCTGCCCATCATGCAGACCATCACTAAGCAGAAGTCGGCCGACACTGCCGACGACTTTATCGAGGGTCTGCGCCACTTTGACAAGGAGGGCAACGGCTACATCTCGTCGGCCGAGCTTCGCCACCTGCTGACCACGCTCGGTGAGTGACGGGATAGGGGCTGGCGGGAGGACTTTGGGATGAGGGTGGGAGATGCGTCTTAGCCCTGAGCTCGGCTTGCATCACAGCAGCTGGGATGAGGAACATGACCGAGCGTGCTTTTTTGCGCTCTCTTGGGCATAGGTTTTAACAATGACTATTTGTTTTGACCGGTCACGAAAATTCCCAGACACTCACGCTATAACTTATAGCCGTCCTCGCTTCTACTTCTGTCATGCGACAGCAGGCAATGGCTTTCGGTCACTTTGGGTCATCTCCAGGTCACGTGGTACCGTTTCTGTCTTACAAAGAGGCGTTCGCTGGCATTGTTCAGCGTTATCCGACGGTTATCAACGTAGTTATCATTGGTTTGGTGTGGTATATATTTTTACCGACAGTATTTACTGTCATAGTTTGACGGTGGAAGGTTGTCTGACGTTAATCAGACGTTTTGACGTTGGCCTGAGCTGTCTGGCGTTGCCTGGGTATTTGCCGTTGGCCTTGTAGGTACGTACATACCGGCGTAGTCTGACGTCGTCTCGGTACCGACGCTACCTATCTGACGTCCGGGTCGGGCCCGCAGGTGAGAAACTCTCCGATGAGGAGGTCGAACAGCTGATGACCGGCCACGAGGACTCGCAGGGCAATGTCAACTACGAGGAGTTTGTGCACTCGGTGCTGAGTGGATAGGGAGTGACGCGGTCACTCTGCCGCATTACCGGAATTTGTCGAGACCCGTCCTTCCGCGCAAGTGTCAATGCTGCTGCTTTCATACCGAGAAACCCGCGTTTGCTGCTGTAGTGGTGGTTCCGTGGACGAACTGGCGAAGTGGTAACTTTTTGAATGGCGTCGGGACCGCTCTTCACCAATATTTGCCTTTTTTGGTACCTAAGGACGATGTGGTTACGAACTAAGATAAGTTATTGCAAAGCGTTATCTGGTCATTGCCAGTAAATGAGGTTCTTTGTATCACCCGCACATTTTTTTCATGAGTTGACGACAGTCCATGATAATGTAAACCGTCGGCTGTCGGGTTTCTCGTCAGCTACCGTTAGCCGTGCCTAGATTCGGTCCCCGTTGACGGCTCGTTTGAGGATTCGCTGCCTGTTCTTCCGGCTATGCAACGACCTGCAGCTGGGTATATCGCGGACTATGGACACTGTCACACCGCTCCAGCGGCCGTGGCTCGGATCAAATCAGCGAACACCGGCCGGACGGTCCGGCCTGTATCGACTAACACGAGTGAGGTATTTATTGTCCGGTAAGGGGCGGTGCCCGGTGCCCGCCGATGCCGCCGCCGGTGATGCGCGCTGGTGGCCCGGCTGTGGCGCGTGCCCTCCCTCCAGAGCGCCGCCCAGCGCAGGACACGCGGCGATCCGGATACATTCCTGCGCTGTGGCCACCAGTAGCACTGCTGTGTTGTTCAACTAATCATTTTATATTACCGCCTCGCGATCTTTTCGTGTAGGGTGCGTGAAATTCAAATATACTTTTTTAGATCGATATTGTTTACGAGTACATCGAAAAGTACATCTACCAATGCTGAATAAGGTTCCATCGCTGGGTATTGACTAAGCAACTCGCTGCCACGAATCGCATGCGATGTGCGTGCCTTTCAAGGAGCGGACGGTGGTTGGAAGATGAGGCCATTAGCGGTCTCTACCTACCAGACGCCTCGGTCCGTCTGCCGTCAGCCCCCGCCCCCTGTCTCCACTCCCACTGTCGGCCGATACAGACGTTCCTATTGAACCGGGATATAGTCCTCTATGATAAACTCCTATCGTCTCCCGGCGGGCAACGCTTCGAGGTGGGGCCGACCGGACGCCGGGGGGGGGGGGGGCTATCAGCTGATAGCTCTCGTCAGCTCTTAGGCTCTCACTGATAAAGCTACTATCAGTAGAGCCTGGGACGCGACAGTAGGGTTAGCAGGTGCAAATTGGGTGAATGTTGAGCGAACCCAGTATAGGATAGCTTTCCAATGCAGGAAGACAATGGTCTGATATGAATTGTAGCGTTGGGATAGAATGTTTAAATGAAAATTCAGTTTGTTCTGCTAAGAATGTTTATCAAAAGACTTGTTTGTCAGCGCAAACATCGCTATTTGCTCCTTAAAAAAAGAATATTCATCTCTTCTAACCGTTCCGTTCATTGCTTACACATCGCACACGGCTCTGCCCTTCTCCCGGTGTTCGACAAAGCCTCGCCCGTCCCGTGCCGTCGCTGCGGCTCCGTTCCCAGTTTTTCTCTGCTCCACGCTCCGAGTTTCACCGGGCCGGCGGATGTCGCGGCCCGCGTGCCGACCCGGCCTGACCCGCTGACTCAGCCGCCGCTCACCGGCCGCCGCTCACATGACCATATACGGCCATCGGGCGGCGCGGGCTTGTCGATGGCGTCAGCGCCGTGCACCCGAGCTGCAGGTGTACCGACAACAGTGTGCACCGAAACGGCAGCCATCCGCGCGGTGCTGTTGATTTATGCTAATGACGACCATCCTGTGTTACTGCTCTAGCTTGTGCATTCTTATACCTAGATTCTGACCATTAGCACTAGCAGTGTGTCTTCGGCCTGGCCCTACCTAAGTTTTGTTTTGCAAATATTTGTATTTCAATTTTTAGTTCGATTTATGGTCATATTTTCATCATATTGTGTTAAAAGTTCAAACCTAAACCACTCAGGGCGTCATTATGAATAACATATTTGCATGCTGCTTATTGCTTACGCAAAATCACCCCAATAAGTTTGTAAGTCTTAAATATACAAGCGTCCAAAGTTGAAGACGTGGCAAAGTTACCCCTGTTTACAGTACCTATTTTGCGGAAACCAACAAGTATCTCAAAAGCCAAATGACTGAGGTCAGAGGCGGGGGTGTCCACTGGCGCGGGTTTCTTTTCACTAGTAGTTGGGTGCGTAGGTACTGCGTTGGTGCTTAACGTTTCGCAGTAAACAACATCACCAGTTTATTGAAACATAATTGCTCATTCCACCCCGCACGTCCAATTCGTTCAATGAATCCCGATACAAACAAAAAAAAAAAAATCACCGCTATCAAATATCGACTGAATGCACCTATTATCACATCGCAAATTTCTGGCCTTGATACATATACCTAACTACACATACAAAAGGCATGCATATTCCATAATGCATATTGAAAGTTCTTCGATAAACAACCAAGGCCGCCTCAATCTATCTACATCTTCAGCTCGTCGTTACTCGGTTGAACAATGTCAGAGCCTGCTTTGAAGGTTGCCGTTGGAGCAGGCTGCACCACGGGCCCGTGGGGGGGGGGGGGGCATGTAACCCTTTGAGCGCGATATAGATGAATGCATGCACGCACAAGCTCGCGGCCCCCCATCGAGCTAAACACGACGCCGGGACGACCAGAAGAACCCGACCGCTCGGTCGCCGTTTTTAGATCTGTCTCGCTTTCAGCTCGCAGTCCAACCACCTCACATCCAAAACCCAGCCTAATTACAATGCATATGCCACCCTGTCTTATTATAACCTGCGCACAACATAACTGTCATCAAAAAGTGTTTGTCCGCTAGGATGACATGATATTGGAAATTATATAACCAGTAAAACGCCTTTTGGGCGAAGAACGAGCGAGCGAGATAGTGAGCCCTGCACGTGCAGAAGGGCGAGAGGGTACTTCCAACGGGCTTGTGCAAAGCACCCTTCTAACTGGTCGCTAGCGGTGTGCCAAATTTGAACGCAATCGGCCCAGCCGTTCCTGAGATCTGGAAGCGGCATTCTGCACGTGCGCACGTGCAGACGGGGTCCAAAATGACTTTTGCACGGCACCCTACTAACCGGTCCCCAACCGTGTACCAAATTTGAGCGCAATCGGCCCAGCCGTTCTCGAGATCTGGAAACGCCCCCTGCACGTGCGCACGTGCAGTAGCACCCTAACCGCAACACATGGGAATGCATTGCCTGGTGGGTGCCTACCTGTATGCCAAGTTTCAGCGAAATCGCCCCAGTAATTACCGAGTTACTGAAATGGGAACAAATTTGGCACCTCTTATTGTTGTATTTTGCACGTGCAGTGGGGGTCACTCACATAGATGAAGAGTATCCGACCTTTGGTAGAAGGGATGCAGCTACCCTATAAAAATGACCGCAAGACAATCGCTCAAGCCGCTGCTGAGATATGGGCCTCTCAAAATCATTAATTTTGCAAAACTGCTTGAACACCCTTGACTTTTCACGTGGCACGTGCCACGGCGGTCACTGAGATGTATCAAAAGTAGTCAATTACGGGGTAGAAGGGATGGGGCTACCCAGCAAAAAAGACCGCAGGTCATTCGGTTCAGCGGTTGCTGAGATATAAGCCTCTCAAAAGCGTTACAGGCCGGGCCGGGCCGGGCCGGGCCGGGCCGGGCCGGGCCGGGCCGGGCCGCTCATACTGAGATTTTTCCGTTATATTGAAAAGACTTCGCTTCGCTCGCTGCGCTCGCTCGCTCGTAATGATCGCTGACTAGCGGTGAAAACGACGCATGGCGACGTAATTATCGCAGCCTTATTGACAGCATTATTACAACACATTGCGTGACACCGATTCCCGTCTATGCCATGTCTGACATTGCCTATATACATAGTAGCTACTAGTTATATCATTGGCTGAGTTTCCGCACTCACAAATGAGGCCGCCTGGCCCCTACCTGCAGCTTTTTACGTGGCCGTTATCAAAAATTATCACATCGTAGGCAGGAAAGGATGGCCATATGAGCAGACGATATACGGTAGCACCTCGACCCTAATGCTGCGATAATGCAGCCGTAGTAGTGCTCACGGAGCCACTCAGTCCCCACGCTGCGACAACACAACTAAGACTTGGCTCCTGGAGGTACGCGGCCCCCTATGCTGCGGTACTGCAGGTAGAGTCGCTGCTCGGCGAACCTGTAGAGTTCGATATCAGCCCAAAGGCGACTCGCCAGCTCCTCTTCTACAGCCGCTGTGGCCGGTTCGTGCTGGTTCGTGTTCGATTTCACTGAAATAAAGTCCGGCATCGGGTTATTCTGCTTCGAAAACCTTTAAAAGACTAAATACATTTTGTTCGACAGTTCTCTTTCACAATGAATATTAGTCGTGAGTTAAATGATAAAAAAACATAATAGTATACACATTGCACACTGCACAGGTATACACTATGCGCGGTATATAGAAGACTGCAATGCCTATAATGTAGTGTCATAACCTGTGGAGGGCTATTCGAGAGGAAAGTCCAAGGAACTACTATGCTTACAGGGAGACTTGCCAAATAGTTTGACAGCATTTCGGAAGTACATAGGCACGAAGGCTTGAAAGACTTGCAGAGATCTGTCCAGTGTCTCTAAGATGCCCACGACCGCGTACTTCTTCTCCAGGTTCTCAAGTGCCCTCTGCAGGGCTACCCTGTTGTTGAACTCCCTGAAAACAAGGCGACTTGTTACTGGCAATGTGTTGAATCGGGCATTCTATAGAATGCCTAACAAATGCCATAGTGTAATAAATAACTATTTTATTTTACTGCACTATGGAAAACTGAGCTATATATTACACTATGGAAATGCGCGCATCTTTCCATCTTAGGAGTGTATACGGTGTACTTGTATAGTGTATAAGATTAAAATACCAAAATCAAAGGAGGCATTGTGTCCCGGTGTCCCGGTGCCCCCCACCCCCTCCCGTTCCGCCGCCTATGCGTATAATTTAGCTTTTTGAAGAAATCGTGCTAAAACGGCCTAGAGTGTTCATCGATGTGTGTTCAATCACATATATTCCAGCTTTTTTCTTGAAAAGTCAAAGACCTGTATGAAAATATTGCAAACATACATTTTTTTTATTTGTAAAATTAATTGTTTTCAATATTTTAAACATTTTGAAAATCCGAGATAATAGTTCGATAGGACTTTGTATTCTCAGTCCTCTAATGCAAATAAATAGAATCTAGCCCAAAAGCTAAGCTCTTGAGAGCCATTGTCGTAGTTTAATGTTTTGCATTGAAATCGGTCGAACATGACGTCACTTTGACGTCATTTCCGGCCGATCTGTGGTACAAAATTTGTGTTTTAACATAAGATGTCGAAGTGATGCAGCTGAAGGTACCTATGTACTGAGAGTTTTGTGTTGATAAGTCCAGTGGTTTAGAAAATATCACAGAAAATGACAGGGGGGGGGGGCTGAAAATAGCCCCCACCCAGTGGGACGTGGTTTAAGGAAAACTTTTAAACTTCCTTATGCGCCAGTTCTTTTTTTTTTGCTGATACTTCAATCGTTTTCTGCCTGCATTCATACTGATGTCAAATTATGTCGTCAATAATAGAATATAAGTCCTTAGCTAACTATAATTGGTTTCATCATATTTCATCCGTATAATATGCATATACCCGAAGAGTCATTAAACCAATACCTTATTCGCATCGCCAGTAAACAATATACCTAATTAGGTCGCAAAAAAGGAACAACCTCCCTAGTTGCGTTTTTGCAAGAGGTTGCAAGATCTCAAATTTTGACGTTATGGCGAAGGGTACCTACGTACAAACTGAGAATGATTATGTGTAGAAAAATGTTAAGAATAATAAAAGACTTTCGCAGTGTAAATCAACCGACAGGCTGTGATGCAGCGGGGTTTAAGCATAGGGGGTTGTTAATCGGAGCATTTACGCTAAATGCCAACATTTACCTATCTACCTACACTGACTGTTCACCTACAGGGCATAATTACGTCGTCAATGTTCATTGCTCGCCTGCATACATACAGGGCATAATTATTTGCTCATCTCCCCACCTGCACACCCACAGAAAATAATATGTACTCATTTTGTCATCCGCATACAAACAGGACATTATTATTTGCGCATTGCTCTCACCTGCATACCGGCTCGTGGCCGCAAAAGAAGGACGTCATGGGTTGAAACACCTCATTACCCTTGGGGCCCTTATGAAGGTATGTGTCTGTCATTGCGCATTCAGGGTCGCCGCTCATAACGCACTCATTCAAGCTCTTGTTGAACCTGAAAACAGAAAATCTGTTATTGAATTGAAGTGGTCGATTGTTCAAGACGGGACATTAGCATGATATTAACATGTATTTGTGTTTGTTCTTTCTGTGTAGGATTATAACTATTAACCCTCGCCCTGGCAGGGGGGGGGGTCGATGCGACCCCCCCCTAAGGTTTTTCGAAGATAGCGTAAAAACGGCGGCGCTGCCAAATTTGGCACAGCCTATGGGGCAACCTTTTTACATATGACCTGAAAATTTCAGGTCCGGGTGACCTTGGGTCAGGTCACCAGGTTAGAAAAACCGGTACAAGGTCATGGTCAAATTTCAATTTTCTTTTTGCACCTGTCCAACTCACAGTTTTGGACTGATTTCCTTCAAACTTTCAGGATGTACTAAGTTCACCGAGTTGTATAACATATATTCCGTTCTTTTTTTGGGGTCACTGACCTGAGGTCAGTTAGAGGTCATTACGTCGTAATGTTAAGCCTATGGGAAAATACTAAATTCGGAAAATACTGGAGATATCCGCTTCGTTCTATCACTTTTGTGCTTTGAAACCACAGTACTTAACAGCAGGTCACTTGGTGCTTCTTTGTTTGGTGTACTTATCCATGGGTCAGGTCAAAAATGAGGTCAACTGAGGTCAAATGACGTTTTCGCCAATAACTTGGCACATAATGACGCTAGAGCTTAAAAAATGGTATCATTGTGTTCCTGGTGATCAGCCGAATCGAATGATATGCGATATGATGCAATTTGGTTAACTTGAACTTAATTTATTAATTTAAGTTTACTTAAAATTTAAGAAAAACTTTAAATACACTTAAGCAAGCTAAAAAGTACATCATTCGACGCGCCTTGACGTGCTGAGTTCACTGGTGCTTTTCTTTTTGCTCTATCTTAATTAGATCAAAAGTTATAAGCGAAAAACTTTTGACCTGTTTTTAGCGAAATTTTTACATTTATACCCCACAAAACCCCCCTAAATACTGACCTAGAGCAACCAAATTTGCACAGGGGCGAGAACTCCAGGGGGCCCACCTACCTACCAAATTCGGTGTTTCTAGGTGCCATAGGAGCCAATCGCGAGGGGGGGGGGGTCGCATCGACCCCCCCCCCCCCTGCCAGGCCGTGTTATGAAAAATGCCCTGCCAGGGCGAGGGTTAAGTTTTACCCTCGCCCCGCTGGGGGTCCTTGATTTCCAGTGCTGGGGGGGGGGGGGGGGTTGAACACCTCCCCCCTCTACTACTCGGCTCTTGGGCCACGTAGCGATACGCGGAAGGCGGTGTTTGAAAGAGCGTAACAAATAATGACGAAATTACTCCAGTCATGTTTTGTCAGGTCAAAGGTGAGGTCACCAGAGGTCATTGAAGGCAAAAGCTCGTCGCATTCCAGGTCGAAGATCGACAATTGTGAAGAAGCCATCGCATAACTCGGAAACCAATAGAGCATACAGCGCCGCGCAAAAGGGCATTATTATAATTTTCTTCACAGGTATCGTGAATAACTTTCATAGTGGTGTGGACAGTTAACACGCGCACTGCAGGGGGGGGGGTTGTTTTCAACCCCCCCTGTGGTTTTTCGCAAATCGCGAGAAAACGGCGGCGCGTAGCGCCGCCAAATTTTGCATACCTGTTCTCCCAACTTTTGCACACCTTGAGTAAAAATTTTGACCCCAGGTGACCTATGGTCAGGTCACCAGGTCAGGTCAAGTGACCTTACCTCGAAACGTAAATTTCGAAGTTTGCAATCCCACCAAGCCCACAGTTGTTGAGATATGATCTTGAAACCCACAGGAAATAGTAAAGTCATCACGAGCTACAACTTGTTTATCTCGGAATTTTTATATCGATGACCTAAGGTCAGGTCATTTTTGCGACCGGCCCATTATAAGTCAATGGGAGAAATTTTAACTTACTCTGAATGCCATCCTATGACTTCAATACGCTCAGGATCATAGTATTACAGGTCCCTGTTGGTGATTTCACCGAAACATATCACTTATGACCTTTGGAAGGTGATCTCCAGGTCATCTTAGGTCACCTGAGGTCACCAGCGGTTTTTCTTCAATAACTTGAGATTGGATAGAGATAGAGACTCCGTTCGACGTTTATCGTGTTTTTCTCGTCAATGCGGATCGAATGATATGCAACATGACCTATTTCGGTCAGGTCATGACCTTGACCTGAGGTCAAATTTTCAACTTGACCTTTCGAGGTCATATTATATATCATTCGATGCGCCTTGACGAGCTAAGAACGATGGCGTTCGAATCGATCCTCTGTCTTGTGTGCAAGACAAGTTATTCAAGAAAAACTACCGCGAAATTCCTGTTGTGAAAATCGTAACATTTTGTCTTCGGTGACCTCTGGTGACCTCGTTTTTGACCTGACCCAAAAATGATCTTTGTATTTCTTGTAGATCTCATCTCAACCTATCCAACGCCGTTTACCGCTTGTCGCTACGTTGCGCCGTTTTCGAGATCTCAGGGGGGGGGGTTGTTTTCAACCCCCCCCCCCTGCAGTTCGTGTTCGGCTCAGACCCGCTGCAGTGCGCGTGTTAACCTAACAAATATGGCACTTGTTTAGTGTAACGAGAGTCGAACATTCCTTCCGCATGGGCGGTCGGGCGGGCCGAGAGTGCCGGGTCTGCGAGCCGTTAATGGTCATTACATGGCACACGGACACGCTTCTGAGTGTGTCTGACTTTGGTCCATAGGAAGACTGAGCTGTGTGATTGCGCCTTTTCGTCGGTTGTGGGAGACGCATATTAAAGGGACCCTCCCACCTTCAAAAAAGTTTATGAATTGGCATGAAAGTGATGTCGCTCGGTTCAGAAAGAGCAAAAACGAATATCTATCAAATTTCACCGAAAAATATTCACCGGTTTTCAAGATATTAGACTTTTACTTTTGTTTACTTTTTGGGATCTCCGCTGTTCCTAGCGACTTTATTTGGAAGCAATAGTTTGGCAGCTGAAAGTGCGGCACTTGTTGCGCGCAAAGCAGCATATACCACCGCGTGCTACAAAACGTTTTAGTCAAACATTTAAAAATCGTTAGATATCTGCGCTGACGTCACACATTCAGGGGGGTATTCCTATGCATTAGCCCCTCTGAATCAAAATGCTGCAATTTTGAAATTCAATATTTCCGATTTAAGGCATTTCTCGATGTTGTGAGTGCCGAAACCGGTAATTGTGAGCCAGGGACCCCATTTTGGCTATCTCAACTCAAATCTAATGTTAAGGTGGGAGGGTCCCTTTAATATTTGAGAATATTTTTTTCGCTACATTCTGTTCTTTTGCGTTCAGCGACACGAGCGTTTTTACAAAAACGCAAGTTTTTAAAAGGCCACCGAACGATTTTTCCTTAAAAAATACATTTTTGGAATCAGCTCACCGTCAGCTTCCGAATGGTACCTTTGTTTGTTTGTTTTTGTTTTGTTTTGTTGGGTTAGGCCCTTTCGGTCCAATTAGACCATTTCAGAGCCGGGAGGATGATAGGATTTAGAGGGAGACATTGGTCTGGGCAGGCACCCTAGTGAGTCGCCGGGGCTGAGCCCGTCCAGAGGACAGTCCACCCAGCCCCAAGGCACTCACTGCACCCGGCTACGGGGTGCGCTCCCTCGGGAGCAGCGGTGCCGCTCCAAGGGAGCAGCCCGCATGAGATAAAGTTGCCTGTCCAGCCCGGAGTGGGGTTGCGGCGTGGAGGAGAAGGATTTCAGTATCCTGAGGATAGAAGCACGGAACGGTGTGCGAATGGTACCTATGGATGATGATGTAAATAATAAACCAAACTATTACAAATGCATTCAAATATATTCAAAAAGACACACAAAGCTTTCGGTTCATGGAACCTTGATCACTGTGCAAATGAGTATAACAATCGCTGTAACCGTCTAAAAATTCTTTGAAATTAATCAGCCGCGTGTTTTCTTCTTCTGCTGGTCTACCACCGATTTTGCTGCCATTGACGACCATGTGATGAATCCGCTCCTACTGTTAAACGTATCACGTGTGATGATGTGGGCTGCTTCCAGGACCTTCCTTGTACCTTTCTTTATATTGTTTTCTAATATCTTCGTACCGTCCCAGTCAGGTAAGTGGTTATACTTTTCTATATGCAGTACTATTGCATTTGATGTTCGGTGAAATTTTACATCGCTTCTGTGCTCCTTCAAACGAACTTCCACCCCTCTTCCCGTCTCCCCAACGTACGTTCTTTGGCACCCTTTGCATGGTATTTCGTAAACTACACTTTTTTCATCACTGGTATCTTTTTTGGTTTCATGGTGCTTGACTAAATCTTGAGTTTTCTTTCCTGTTACTGTAGCTACTTTGATATCTGACTTTTCAAGTGCTCTTACTATGATATCAATATTTTTCGAATTTGGGACCGAAATCCATCTCTTTCTTTTGTTGGCCTTTCTTCTCGTGTCATCTTCGTGTGCTTTGTTCGCACGTTGTTCGTCTCTTCTGTTGGCATCGTCGCCGTTTGCTTGGTTCGCGCGTCGTTCCTGTCTTCTGTCGGTCTCATCTTCGTGTGCTTGGTTCGTACGTTGTTCGAGTCTTCTGTTGGTGTCATCGTTTTGCGCTTGGTTCGTTTCTTGTTCGTATCTTCTGTTTTGTTCGTTTCTTCGATTTTTGATTTTTTCGGCTTTTTCTTTTTGTTTGATTAAAAATCCTCTGGGATATTTCAGTTTTTCGAACGAAGTATAAATATGATTGAACTCTTCCTGAATGAATTCATCGCTGCAGATTCTTAGCGCTCTGAGAAAGAAACCGATAACTATTCCGCTTTTCGTCCTTTGACTGTGTGCTGAGTAAAAGTGCACATAATCCTCTTTGTTTGTCGGTTTTCTGTGGACTTTGAATTTGAAGCCTGAGGCTGATTTTACGATGCATGTATCTAAAAACGCCATCTTTTCATCTTGTTCTTCTTCAACTGTAAATTGTATGTTTGGATGAACAGCATTCAGTTTGTTCAGCGTTTCAGAAATGTCAATTTCTTTCGGAATGATTGCTAGTACGTCGTCTACGTATCTAAGCCAAGTAGAGTCGTCACCAATAATTTTGAGAAAATGCTCTTCTTCGAGTACTTCCATAAAAAGACATGCTGCTACTGGGCTTAATGGGGACCCCATTGCAAGCCCACTGTGTTGGACGTATTCATTTCCTTTGTATGAAAAGCAGTTGAATTTCATGCATATTTTGATAAGTTCTAGGTAGTCGTTTTTCGGAAGAGGTAGTTCGTCGTCGGCCATGCGTTCGACTACTTTTCCTATCGCCTCTAATGCATCGTCAACTGGGACATTTGTGAATAAAGACTTAACGTCAAAACTTGCGATCTTTTTGTCACTTACGTCTGTCACTTCACTAATTTTGTCCATCATCTCCGACGTGTTCTTGATGTGGGTGTCACTTATGGAACCAAGAGATCTAGAAAGAGGTTTGGCTAGCACTTTGGCTAGCCTGTGAGGTGCGCTTCCGATTCCAGACGTTATAGGTCGCATCGGCATCCCTTCTTTGTGGACTTTTGGTAAGCCTTTCATTTTAGGTAGAGTTGGCGCTTCTTCGAGTAAATGGTACAGTTTCTTTCCTCGTTCTGATTTTTTAAGGATTTTTCTCACATTTTTGTTGAAACTTTCTCCTTGGGTTTTGCCGTGCCCTGGTTTCATCTTTCTGTAGCTTGTTTCATCATCGAGCATTTCTTCCATTTTCTCGCCGTACTTTTTCGTGTCCATGATTATTATTCCCCCTCCTTTGTCCGCTTGTGTCACAACTATGTTTTTATCGTTAGCCAACTCTTTCAAGGCTTTCATGTACCTTCTTGGTAAATAGCTTGGCTCATTGTCTGCTAAGGCCTTGCAACAGGTTAGTACGCCTTGAATAAAGCCCTTATCAGCATCACTTTCGTTGAATTTATAGTTACGTTCAATGTGTTCTGCCAATGTATACCTATCTTTACCAGAATCGAACTTGAGTCCCAGCGCAAGAGCTTCTTTTTCATCGTCTGTGAGTTGTCGGGATGATAAGTTTCGCACAATGTCGATGTTTCCGGCGTCTTTCCATTTGCTGTTCTTGCAGAGATCGTTCAGTTTTCTTTGTAGACGTTTTTGTTGTTCGTTGTTCATTCGTTTCAGCTTCGCTTCGTGTGTCTTCGTCAGTCGTATCCCTCTTCTTTGTTCGTTTAAAATATATATATTATCTTTGATTTCAGTGCATGATACGTAGACGACGTACTAGCAATCATTCCGAAAGAAATTGACATTTCTGAAACGCTGAACAAACTGAATGCTGTTCATCCAAACATACAATTTACAGTTGAAGAAGAACAAGATGAAAAGATGGCGTTTTTAGATACATGCATCGTAAAATCAGCCTCAGGCTTCAAATTCAAAGTCCACAGAAAACCGACAAACAAAGAGGATTATGTGCACTTTTACTCAGCACACAGTCAAAGGACGAAAAGCGGAATAGTTATCGGTTTCTTTCTCAGAGCGCTAAGAATCTGCAGCGATGAATTCATTCAGGAAGAGTTCAATCATATTTATACTTCGTTCGAAAAACTGAAATATCCCAGAGGATTTTTAATCAAACAAAAAGAAAAAGCCGAAAAAATCAAAAATCGAAGAAACGAACAAAACAGAAGATACGAACAAGAAACGAACCAAGCGCAAAACGATGACACCAACAGAAGACTCGAACAACGTACGAACCAAGCACACGAAGATGAGACCGACAGAAGACAGGAACGACGCGCGAACCAAGCAAACGGCGACGATGCCAACAGAAGAGACGAACAACGTGCGAACAAAGCACACGAAGATGACACGAGAAGAAAGGCCAACAAAAGAAAGAGATGGATTTCGGTCCCAAATTCGAAAAATATTGATATCATAGTAAGAGCACTTGAAAAGTCAGATATCAAAGTAGCTACAGTAACAGGAAAGAAAACTCAAGATTTAGTCAAGCACCATGAAACCAAAAAAGATACCAGTGATGAAAAAAGTGTAGTTTACGAAATACCATGCAAAGGGTGCCAAAGAACGTACGTTGGGGAGACGGGAAGAGGGGTGGAAGTTCGTTTGAAGGAGCACAGAAGCGATGTAAAATTTCACCGAACATCAAATGCAATAGTACTGCATATAGAAAAGTATAACCACTTACCTGACTGGGACGGTACGAAGATATTAGAAAACAATATAAAGAAAGGTACAAGGAAGGTCCTGGAAGCAGCCCACATCATCACACGTGATACGTTTAACAGTAGGAGCGGATTCATCACATGGTCGTCAATGGCAGCAAAATCGGTGGTAGACCAGCAGAAGAAGAAAACACGCGGCTGATTAATTTCAAAGAATTTTTAGACGGTTACAGCGATTGTTATACTCATTTGCACAGTGATCAAGGTTCCATGAACCGAAAGCTTTGTGTGTCTTTTTGAATATATTTGAATGCATTTGTAATAGTTTGGTTTATTATTTACATCATCATCCAACCTGTCATGGATACTCAACAATGGTACCTATATTTAGTTTCTTTTGAGCATGAAATGACCTTCCGACGAACCGTGATGTACCGTGGCAGACAGCGAGCAAGAATGGCCCCGGCTATAGTGCTGCCTCGGGTGGCATGCGAGGTAACCACTACTATTGAGCTGCTCCCGCCAGGTGGCAGCTGCAGTGGGATGGAGTGCATTCGGGTTTGGTAGAATGTGCTATTTTCACTACTCAGTTCACAGTCGCAATAGTCTACCAGTACTGCTTGTGATTTCAAAACACGTCGAAAAGCTTAGAGTGAACATTCCACCTTAACCCTTGCCGGTGGAGGGGGGGGGGGGGGCGGGTGCCGCCCCCCCCCCCATAAGGTTTTTTCGCGATAGCTCCGAACACGCCGGCGATAGAGAGCTGAAACTTCGTATACCTGACCCTTGATTCAAGCCGGATCTTTTGACACCAACCGCATTTGCGGGTCAGGTCACTGACCTATGACGTCATAAGTGA